>NC_057389.1:6597354-6720259 GCF_019320065.1 Cervus canadensis
TGATCTCCTTTAGGATGGACTGGTTGGATCTCCTTGCAGTCCAGGGACTCTCAAGAGTCTTCTCCAACACCACAGTTCAAAAGCATCAATTCTTTGGCATTCAGCTTTCTTTATAGTCCAGCTCTCACATCCATGCATGGCCACTGGAAAAACCATAGCCTTGACTAGATGGACCTTTATTGACAAAGTAATGTCTCTACTTTTTAATATGCTGGCTAGGTTGGTCATTCTTTCCTTCCAAGGGGTAAGCGTCTTTTAATTTCATGGCTGCAATCACCATCTGCAGTGATTTTGGTGCTCCCCAAAGATAAACTCAGCAACTGTTTCCCCATCTATTTGCCATGAAGTGAATGACAAATATTTAACTAAATATTAAAAAAAAAATCTAAGATCATGGCATCCAACCCAATTGCTGCAGGCAAATTTAGGGGAAAAAGTGGAAGTAGTGACAGATTTCCTCTTCTTGCCAGGAAAGCAATGACAAACCTGCACAGTGTATTGAAAAGCAGAGGCATTGCTGACGAAGGTTCATGTAGTCAAGGCTACGTGACCAGTCTTCCCACTGGTCATGTACAGTTGTGAGAGCTGGACCATGAAGAAGGGGGAACACCAAAGAATTGATGTTTTTGAACTGTGGTGCTGGAGGAGACTCCTGAAAGTCCCTTGGACTGCAAGGAGATCAAGCTAGTCAATCTTAAGGGAGATCAACTTTGAATATTCCCTGGAAGGGCTGATGCTGAAGCTCCAGTGTTTTGGGCATCTGATGTAAACAGCTGACTCATTGGAAAAGACCCCGATGCTGGGAAAGATCAAGCATAGGAGAAGAGGGCATCAGAAGGTGAGATGGCTGGAGGTCATCACCAATGTGATGAACTTGAACTTGGGCAAACTCTGGGAGATGGTGAGGAACACGAAGACTTGATGTGCTTCAGTCTATGGGGTAGCAGAGTCTGACATGACTGGGTGACTGAGCAACAACATTATACACACGTGTGTGTGTGTGTGTGTGTGTGTGTGTGTGTGTGTATGCACGCTCAGAAAGAGTTATCAGGAAGCACCAAATTATATGTAAAAGCCATGTTCATGACTATTTTTTAATAGAAATTCTAGTAGGATTTTAACCACCATGCTTGCTCCTTCCATATGGTTCATCTTTATGTTTTTATGCCTTAAAAATGAAAGCATATGATTTTTAAAACTATTCTATTTTTCCATCGTTTAGTGTGCTAGTAAACCTTTCAGTTAAACTTGTTCATTCTCCCTTAAAATCACACTTTTGTTGTGTCTACTGTTGTATTTCCTGCCCATCAAAGTCCAGTTCTGGACTCTGAAGATGTTTCTAGATAACTGGTTTCAGAATCTTTTGTTTCCGGAACTTGAGAATTTCTCCTCTTGTCTATTGAAATCTGTTCTCTTCTCTCTGTCTATCCATTCATCCATCTGTCCATCCATCCATTTACCCATCTGTGTGTAAATAGCCTCAGTATTTCTAAGTAACTGTATCAGAAAGGGTCTCATCTTTATCTGGCCAAAACACAATTTTGCATTTCTGATTTTGAAATTATAGTTAGAATTTTAGAATCCATAAGTTCCTAAAGACTATTCTAAGCCCACTGCCTATACTGATTTAAAGTTGACAAAAGTCCTTCTTATGAGATGCTTACCAATATGATTTCATATTTTAAATAACTGCCTCCTTTGTTCAGATAAAGAAGGATTTGATAATTTGTCCCATGTAACATAGTCCATAAGAAGAGATAGGATTTTAGATTTGTATATTGAGATTATAGAGCTCCTACCATCAATACATTATCTCTTTTTTCTAGACTTTTTTAATGTTTCTTCCCTTCAACTGGATTAACTGTATTAATGTACATAATTTTGATTGGAAATTTGTTTGCCTTCTCCATAATATATGTTTAAAGCACTGAAATTTGAAATTTTCACTTTGTCTTCTTGGATTCCTAGGAAGTAGTTGGTGGTTGACTTTGATTTTTTTGTGTTTGTTTGTGTGTGTAAAATAGAATGATTATCACCATCTTGGTGCTATTGTGTTCAGATTTGGCTGCCAAATGATTCTATTTGTTATTTGCCCCAATTTTCACATGAACAACAATTTATTTCATCTTTTTCAAATGGCAGCCATTTCCTGCCTCACTGGACAACTTTGATCATTTTCTCTGACACTAGTAAAACTTTTTTATATCTGTTGCTATTTCTCAAAATGTCTAACACGGAAGGCCTACGCTTGCACTTTCTCATACATTTTTGCCTGAAGTATTCTCAGAATTCACATGTGAAACATAAGCTCCACAAGTATATTGAGTTTGTTATACAGAGTCATACACCCCTAAGTTGCTGAGAATGACTTTACCAACAGTGACAGGTCAATAAAACCTTTCAGAACAGGTCGAAAGAGGAAAGCGAAACATAAAAACAGCAACAGAAACAAAAAAAGTTAGCCAGCATTTAAAAAATGTATTAATGAAATATTTATTTTCCATCTACTCATTCATTTGCTAATTCATTTATATATAAACTAATACCTACTACTACATGCCAAGGAATATTTTAAGCAATAGGGATACAATATGATTCAGAACCACAAAACATAGAATCTGGACACTCATGTTGCAAACATTTCTAGGAAAAGACAGCAAACAAATAAATGAATATATGTTTATAAAATATCACTACTGGAAGAAAATTCTCCATGGATTTCTCAGCTTTGTATACAGGTCAAGTCTGAGCAGAAGATAAGTTGAACAAGCAGCCTTGGATGCTAGAGGGAATGTTTCCCTCTGGAAAGATTTAAAGATATATGCATGGAGATGTCCATGGTAGTAAAAATAAATCTGTTTGTCTTCTTCCCCAGAGACATTTGGTTATATTCCAGAACAGTAAATCTAGAGGGCTTTTTCTCCAGGATATATGTCTATATCCAGTGTGTGTGTGTGGTGCGTGTGTGTGTGTGTATCCATGTCTGTAGCATTCTGGCTGGCTAGTTAGCAAATAGAGCAAAAACCCAGTTCATTTACAGTTTCTGATTTAACACTTATATGCACTGAACAGAAATTATATAGGGTAAGATAAAGGAAGCATGGCTATTCGGGTAAGGAAGGATGTATTTAAAGGAGGTAAGAATACTAAATTACTGCAGACATTTAATTCCTTGCAATTTTTTTTCTTCCTGTGAAAAGGTACAAAGACAGAAATTGATAGAAAGGTTCAAGTGATTTACTTTACATATTGCTTTTTTTTCAAGTCAGGGTTGTTAGAAGAAGGGACAATCATTGAATAGTATTCATTGACTGTTAAAAATCTATTGGCTCTTAAAGAAGATAAAGTTCCCTTTGGTGGAAAGAACACTGAACAATATGCCCAGAGTCCTGAAACTTAGTTCTGGATCTACACATTAGCAGTGTCACCTTGGACTAATAATGACCTAATACCGAATTTCTTCACCTATGACATCACAAAATATTTTTTTTTACCTCCACAGAAAGTTGTTGTAAGATGAAAATGTGTTTAATGATGAGAACACATTAAAAACTAGTAGAAGTTACATAAATATGAAGATTTATCTTATCAGTTTATGCCAAAGCAAAAGAAAAATAAAATTACTTATATAACTAGTAATGTATCAAAGAAAACCATAATATGCAATAGAATGTGCTTATTGAAGTTTTTAAAAGTGAAATTCATTGCTCTATTTTAACATAGAAAAATTCAAAAATTATATAAGAGGCAAGACCATCAGGTCTTAGCCCATCTTCATTATATCTCCATGTTGGTGGAAGTCCTAGAAATTGGGTAAAATGCTGATTTAGCTACGATAATCTATCTTACACATGAAACATCAGAGATTCAGAGTTGTTAAAATAGTTGTGAAAAGTTTAATTCTGTTATTATATTTGTTTTTATTATTTTATATTCAAGTCAAGAATTTTCTAGGTTAAAAGTAGGCTTTATGAAAAATAAATGATGACAACAATCCATAGACTTGGATATACCTAAATATTTAACTATGCTTTTCAATATTTTTTAGTAATTTCTAGATGCTGGCATCTTGTAAAAAATTTTATCAATGCTTTATTAAGTATTTTATTAAGTGTTCTTCAAATTTTGCTGTGGGGATATCAGTTCATCAGTATATTAAATTTGATCATACAAGTTAATGAGAAGTTCCCAAACAAAAAGTAAAAAGAAAACATTTCTTTCTCTCTCTCTAATTTCAGACTATTGTCCTTTCCTTTTTAATTCTAGACAGAGAGCACTTTTGGGGATGGATGGGAGAGGAGAATTTTCCTATTTCCAAATTCTTCTGACATATTTTGTTTGTATCCATATAGAAAGGGGAAAGATATTCTTCCACCATGATTTTATTCAAATGTGACTGCTCATTTCTTACTAATTTATAAAATACTACGCTACAATTTTTAAGACATGAGGTTAAGCCATACATTTTTCACATCTGCAAGGACAGTTTGTCCACTGCCTTGACACTTGCTTTTCAGTTTTCCCTTCAGAAAGGCTACAGTCGACACCTTTCCCCACTGTTTATTGAACACGGAAAGGGAAAAGGAAAGGACATTTTATGGAAGAGATTTTAGGTCCTCTAATGTAAGCCATGCAACTGTGTTTTTTTTAAAGTATTTTGACATTACTGATTTAATCTCTATAGTTCTAATTGTGCACGTGACAGAATCTTTTGTTTTGCTGTTGTACAAAAATTATGTAGCCTGTGTTAAAGCTAGGAGTTTCACTCTGAGTTTTCAGAATCTATTACATCTATATTCACTGGTTTGAGGATAATATATTGGTCTCCATGGCAGCTAGTCATCAAATTGTCCTTTTTTTTTTTAATTTCTGTCATACTTCTTTTGAGATACTTACTAGATGTCATATATTTGATTAAACACAATTTTGGAGAAATAGAAGGTCTATCTGATGGAACTAACAGACTGCTGTTCACTGTTTCCTCTCAGATAGCTACTCTAACTTCTTTGCTCAGTACTAAAAATTTTATATATGGAATACAACAAAATTTTTATTAAGGGTCAAGTTTCTGGTTATATTAAAAAAGAACAATTCCCCAGTTGAAGGATGTTAGGTGACTAACATAAAAATGGAAGTTTTGCAGTTTTATCTGCTGTTAATTTTACTCTGGCCTAAATCGATACATGTTTTTCCTTAAATTCATGAATGTACTTGGCAAGCAAGCAATTAAAGTGTTTGACCTGAGATTCATTTATTCCCCTTACCAGCATACAACATCAGAGGAAATGAAAAAGAGAGGGCAGGTGACCTGGCCTAATCTCCTTGTCAACTGGACCTCTGGGTAAATAGACTAATGATATTTACTAGGAGGAACAGACCTTATCTATAGAACCCCTTAGCACGATCTCCCTGGCTAAAGGATTACTTATAGTAAATAAAATTGCAATCACTGGATTTATGAGGAATGGTTCCCTGGAGAATATCATGTAAGTCATACAACTCTGTGGGTATAAAATAGAGATGTTTTTTAACTTAAAGTCCTCCTGCTGTGTTAGGAAAAACCACAAGAGCTTCGGAAACCTCATCTATTATTCTGGGTGAGAGAGAGTGTCCAATACTGAAAGAAAGGATACAGTTGAGTTGCTAGATTGAGCAAGTACAAATATAGACACCCAGTTAAATTTGAATTGGACAAATTTGAAAGTATATCCCTTGTAATATTTGAGAGTTAATCATACTAAAAGATGTGTTGGTGTTTCTACTATTTAAATGTAACTAGGTATCCCATATTTTAACTGGTAACCCCTGTTTAGAGAAACAGTTGGGATGTTTCAGGTATTTAAGGTTTATCTTCTTTGTCTTTGACTCTGGATTACCTACATTTTTTTTTTTAAATCATTAGTAGATTTTATTCTGGGTGACATCTCTGATTCATGAGCCTTATTTGACATTTTAATCCTGTGTATAAGCACACAGATCCTGTGTTTATATATATATATACATATATATATGTATATATATGTTTATATGTTTTTATATATATATGTTTATATATATACAAATTTATATATATACAAATGTTTATATATATGTTTATATATATATATACATATATATATATATATACAAATAAATCAGTTTTACTCAATGCATCTCTACTATTTTAAATTTGCTAAAGTAGTTTTTCATAAACCACTAACACATTACTCTGCCTACATACAACCAGGAGCCATATTTGTGCTTATGTGCCTGCTACACAGATTCACAAAAGCTGCATTCATATCCACTCACATGTATTTTCACTTACAGAAAAAAAATATGTCCACATAGAAAAAAATTATGTAACACTTAGAGAAATATATGAATGGTTATTGGTTCACTATCACACTGAAATATTATTTAATAGGTAGACCAAGGGGTTATCTAACTCTGTATAGGAAAGTACCTTTGACTTCCTACTTACCCTTCATTAAAACCCAGACTCTATAATAGAGTTTCATGTTAACGTGTAGATGTTTTCCTATAGAAATGAAAATAATTTGTGCTGTGGTCAAGATAAATCTTTAACTCTGTGTCATTACTGCCCTGTAGGATAATAATTTATTTTATATTTGACCTATGCATCTTACAACTGCATTCTTTCTTTCAGGTTCATATATACTCATTCTCTCAAGTTCTCATTTGACCTAACTTTATCATCCTGCCTTTTCTTTTATCAATCTGACAAATAATACATTGATATATGTTCATTTTGTGTTTGAATGCAAGTCATATTGTAAATATTTTTGAAAATAATACTGTGACATACCTAATATTGAAGCATTTATAGTTTGTTGAGGAGACTTACAACTAATAGATGAATTACAATATTGCTTTCTTCTGGCGTTACTAGTTTATAGATCTCTTTCATTAGATAAGATGTTGAGGACAGTGACTGCATTCAGTTGGTTTTGCAGTTAGAAAGTGACAGATCAAATCCAGCCAGGTAAACTTATTATTCAGTGTGGTGGTAGGTGATTAATAAGTTGGTCTCCAATTGAAATATTTGCTGTTTAAGTGAAATGTTCCTCAACATACTGTATACAGCTAACAGAAGTGTAACATTAACAAAATTCTGATATCATCCCCAAAGATGCTCTGACATGTGACATGTTAGATAGGCTCTTTAAAAGGGAAGAATGAATAATGACCTGTCTTTTTGTCTCAGAGTATCTCTGTCCTACATAGCTTTGATTTGACCTTGTAGGTCTACTCCTAGCTCTTCACTCTAGATTTTGTCCCTTAAGGCTGACCTATACAGAATTCCTCAACCAGTTCACTTGCCCTCTGGATTTAGTTTGCTCTCATCAAATGCTGAAAAGAGCCAAGAGAGAAACCTTTTTCACTCCCACTGGCAATAGGTTACTTCATTATTGTTATGTGTTTTAGAGTTAGTTCAACACAGAACTGGCCTTATATGCATTGATTTGTAAAATGTATTGGCTCCTTTAATATAGTATAATTACTTAACTGATTGATTTATACCCTATTCTTTTTCAGAAGGATATCAGATTACTTACTTAAGAAACATTAAAAAATTATAAAGTGATACAATATACAAGAAAGGTATGTGAAAGAAAAGATAAAAATTAGAGTGAGGGGAAAAATGATATGAGTTTCGGAATAAAATGCATGCTATGATAATCTCCACCTATACACTTTTGGGGATTCACACATTTGTGTAAAAATTCATGAAGGGGAAAATTGTATCCATTTCAACTCATATGTCTAAAAGGAAAGCATATTCCGTGAAGAAATTCAAAAGTCACAGGCCAAGAAATCGATACAAAAAATTTCTCTAAAATCTTCATCAAAATGTTTGCAGTGTTAGATTACACATTTAGCAAATCATTTTATATAAGTAAAAGTTTAATAAGCCTTTTGTTTTATGTTGTGTTGCTTTTCTGATAGATGTTGTATTGTGTTTGTTTATAACATTAGTACTGTTTATTTCTTTCCCACGATTCTAATCTCATCATAACAAAGATTTGGAATGGTGGACTAATTACAGCTCAAGCAGGCAGGATTTCGTGGCTCTGGCCTTGCAGCAAGGATTTTAAACAGCAGACTAGGTACAGCTCAGTAACAGCACAAGCAGACCGAACTTTTATTAAAAAGACAGGATAGTACACTCCCCAGACGTGAGAATGGGCCGCCTCCAAACGAGAGAGCAAGACTCGGCTTGGCTTCCCTTTTTATACCTCTGGGTTCTGCCCTGTGTAATAGGGCTGGTACCAACCACCAATCAGGAGAGGGAATGCAAATAGCTGTACCCTCAAGGCCAATCAGAGAAGGGGGCATATCTGGGCCCATGCAAAACAGGGCTTTTACACATTCATCTAGGCGAGCGTGGACTGAGAGTTCTGATTGACAGTTGCACCTGACATGACAATAGACTCAAGTGTTTGTCTTTCGCATAATTCAGTCTGTTATAATCAGCTATGTAGAATATTTATGAACTGTTAATGGGCTCCTGGCTGCCTGAGGTTGCTTGGAAGACACAACTCTGCATCAAGGGCACATGGGGTGGAGTTGGGGAAGCCCCCCAGTGGTTAGTTTGGACCCGCTGTGGGCCTGGGGCACATGCCCAAGAATTGGAAAAGTCTCTGTGGTTAGTTTTGTAGCGTATCTGTGAGCTCTCCTGGCCATGTCTGCGGTGGGGTGTAGCGATCAACTTTCATCATTTTAGGCTAGGTCCGCCCGCATTGCTCATGCCTAACTTCCTATCTAATATATTATTCAGCTCATGCCTAACTTCCTATCTAATATATATTCAGCATCAATATAAGATGGACAGCTTATGTACAAGTGCAATTTATCCGTAGGTGCATTTTGAGACAAAGATTGAGAGTGAGAGGAGGAAATAGAGTAGAAGGTAATGTCGTCACCTAAGGGGAAGATTTTAGAATAGGCAAACTGAATTCAACTGGACATTAGGTAAATCTTGGGCTATGCTAAGCGCAAGATTTAACTCTGGCAAATGCCTTACTCTCCAAAGGTGTAGTTTGCCAACTGAGAAGAGATTCACAGGTACAGACATGCTGCAGCCACTGTGGAAGAAGGATGAAGAGCCTTTTGAGAAGGTTCAGAGGCTAATGACAACTTATACCAGAAGAGAACTTCTTCTCAGTCCGTCCTGAGCTGAGACGCTGGCAAGGCCATGTTTCCTCTTAGGAAATTATTTTAAAACAACTTAACCACACAGTCAAATGGATAAGAAGGGCAGAGAAATTTGACCCTGAGAGTCAATAAGTAGTGACCTTGTAACTTGAACCTAGTCTCTCAAACTCTTCAGCCTCTGCTTTTGCTAACACATCATTAATAACCTTCATTATTAGCTATTAGCTTTAATATGAACACGAATGTAATTTTTGCTAAAGCATGCAAATAAATACTGATATTTCAAATAATGATGTGACAACTTTACTCAGTAAATAATGCTAATTCTCAGCGCTGCTCCAAAATGAAGTGGCTCTTGAAAATTAGATGTTTTAGCATTCCCTACTAAGTGTGTCCAACTGCTCATTAAGAATGAAAATGTGTTTCACATATGTTGGTCTTTGACCTTTCTATTTGTAGAGCATTTTACACTTGTGATTTCATTACATTCTCCAAATCCCTGACAATGTTTGGCAAGCTTTACAAAATAGTAACTTGATCAGCTTGCCTTGAGGCCACCCAGCAAGTCAAGAACAGTCAAATAAGGGCAAGACCTCAGAAATTGTGACTCTCTTTTTTCTATTGTATAAATATATTTACATATCAAAATTTACTTTTTTCCTTATAAATGCACTTCATGAATATGTATATAAATATATGGGTAAGTTGTTATATTAAGAAATTATATGCAGACAATTAGAGAAAGTAAAACAAATTTATAATGAAATAGATTTTTTTACTATTTTTTTCTTTAAATATTAGTACCAGTAAAGTAGAACTTTGTCTATCAGAGCTGCAGACTGTTTGAAACTCATGATTAATAAGCAGCTGCCAGAAATACTGTTATAGGAGGAAATATTTTACAACATTTCCACTAAAAGTAATCTTTAGTGCATATCTTTTTAAATGAATATTTACTTTTTCTGAAAATTACCCCCCCCAAAAAGCTAAGAGGCTTATTAAATTAACTTCATAATACATATGAGATTATTTGCATAACAATTGCGATGAAGCTTTCCTCCCTCATGCTAAATGCATTCCAGAGATAATTGTAGAATAAAATCAAAGAGCTTTACAAGTGAAGAGACCCGTAGAGATAATTTCTGCCCCTCCTATGTATGGAAAGAGGTTGAGGTCAACAAGATTAAGTGACTTGTTCAAGGTCACACAACTAACTGGTAAGTAGAATTCAGAGATCCAGACCCCCACTTCATAATGTTGTGTTTATGATCTATTTAATGGCTTTCTGTGCAAGAGCAGTAAATAGTTTAATCACTTGATCACAAGGGTACACTGATTCAACAAATCAAATATGACACAGCTTAACAGGTGCATTTTATGAAAGATGTTTACCTTATCCTTGTTTATACAGCAAGGAACTTTGAGGAGTTAATTTCAAAACTGTAAGCTGCGTGAATCAACTTTGATGAAAAACAAATATAGAAAATCAAAACAACCTCTAACTAGTCTAAGTAGATAAACTTAATAATATAATTTAGAAATGTGCCATATTGTATTTACAGCTCAATGAAATGGAAGTGGACTCAAAATTCTTAATGTCAAATCAGCTTACCAAAAAATCAAGAAAGTAGGAAATATAAAAGTTTTTATTCAAATAACAAAAAAAAAAATCCACTGTGATCAGTATAAATAAAATGATACTTTCTTTTTGATTAGCTCTTTTTTTCAGGGAGAGTGGGCAGAGAATAAAGTGAAATATATTCTATCTAGGGCAAAAGAGTTTCAATATGTTCATTTCATATCTAACTTATTTAAACGGTAACATCAAAATGGAAACTAGATTCATAAAGTAAATTCAGACATGTGTACAGTTTCATTAGAATTTAACATGTTTTTAGTAGCATAGGATCTTAGGAAGGAAATGTAATCATTTTGAATTACTTGACTGATCTATGATGAGACACTTTGGATTCAAAATCATGCAAACAATACATATATTGACTTTTTTCACATATAAAATGAATCCATATATATTCTTTTGTTCAGTAACATGTTGCTTGTGTGTATATATAAATATATACATATATACATAATTTTTTCAGCAAGTTTAACTATGACTAAAGAACAGAATGTAAGGTGAACCAGTTGTAACACTGTAAGAAGTTTATTTGACAGAGATTAGGAGGTGGGAATGATAATATCTCAATAGAACAGAATATGAAAAAACAGTCTCATTTTACAAAGAGAGAATTCAAGAAATGCTATCTATAGTTGATAGAAAAGGAAATAAAAGATTATTATTCTATGTCAGATATTTGATCTATGGAACTTAAAAGAATGATAAAAATATATAAATGAAAAGGACAGTTCAAGTGTGTAATTAAGACAAATTTTCTTCTACTACAGTATACATTCAACAGGTAATGTTTAAACTTCATAAATTAGTAAAGAAAAGCATAATATGTTATTTAGAAATCAAAATTGGCCACCAAAAATTGGAAAAAACACTTTAAAATAGATGCTAATAATAAAGTGTTGTGTAATGGGCAAAATAGTTTTCCGTTATATATTTTTATTTTAAAAATCATATCAATGTATTAATAATTTTAGGTTTGATTGATTCCTCTATTAAAATAATAATTACATAAGCAGTAGCTCTGACTTAAAGTTGTTACTAAGATAGTATCTAATCTGTCACCATAGTTCACTAAAACTAATTAAAAAGTATAAATATATTACCAGTTCAAACTACATCGTTAATACATTACTGCAAAAAAAGCCTGGACCTTAGCTACCATGGAATTGATAGTCTTTAGTAATATTTCAAATTAAGTCAAATAGTTCATGGAGTATCATGGTTACATGGGAGCTTACATGCAAACTTTGGATTTTTAACTAAATTGTTGAATTAAATCCCACTTTGCATTCTGTAAGAAAAGTCTTTCAGTATTGAAGGATAACAATATATTTTAACTCTAGTTGCAGACTATGCCTGCATTTAAAATTGAGAAAAAATGTTACACATATTTAGAAAATAGGTTTATGTATTATAATAATTATAGGCTTTTAAGTTTTTATTATTCACTCAGTGGAAATATTTAGTATCAGAAGTGATATATTTAAACCAGTGAAAACAAATGAGAACCATATATTCTAAACAATTAAAATTAACCACGTATTACTTTTGCATTATTAATGGTATAATATGTCAGAATTCTATAGTCAATAGTTTTTGCAATCTAAGCATATTTAATGTATTTTTGAAAGGTAAGTACATTTTAGTTTTGATTAACAGCTTTAATAATGATAATATAATGTTGCAAAATATCTTTTACGCCACATTTTAAAATCTAAAATGACATTGCATTATAAAAATATCTTAGATTATTGAACAACTTAAGCAATGTATGTGGATTACTTTGTTCTATAGGTCATATCATATTCATACAAATATTTACGTATGATCTATAAGTTATTACTTGAGTATCAGATACATTTCATAAACTGTGTTTGTTATAAGAAATCTTAAATGTAGTCTAAGCAGTGCCAGTAAGTTATGCCACTGTTGAGTTGGTAATATCTCTGAGCTATAGGTTCACATGAAGTTCATATTGTGAAATTCTAAAGCATGAGTTGTTTTTACCTTTTTAGGTTTTTAAATTATCTCTTAGAAATCTTATTATCTTTCAACTTACAAATACAAGCAACTAAATTACAGAAGTAAAACAAGTGATTATGAAATATTAGTTCTATTTTAGTGAACGATAACAGTAGGTTAAAAGATCCTCTAAAAAATTAAAAGAGTTAAGGTACAGAAACATACTAAAAAACAAGGTGAGTAGGAAGAATGTGAAACAACAAAAGTTGGTAGACTTTAAACTACAGAGAACATGCTTCATCAAAAATGTCAGTCACTACATACATTAACATATTTGTTTTAATATTTATGTTACTTTTTAAAGAACATTTCATTTTAATATTAAGGATAAAATAAGTTATTCTTTAAAATGTATTTAATGGTTTCTCTTGCCTTAAATTAATGTAATATGAGCCCAGTTGTACCCAATTACCAGATCCTTGCATTTATAATTGCATTTTTTCCCAAAGACTTTCATATACATCAGCTTTTAGCAGAATCAGAAGCCATATCATCTTGAATCCTAAGGGAATGGAAAATTAAGTATAGAGTTGGGGAGGTAAATACATTTTAAAAACAGTTCTATAGGGCAAATGAAAAGTGGTAATATAGCATAATTGAGTATAGAAACTTTTCTGTGAAGTTCAACTTGAATGACATGTGAAACAGGAAAAAAGAATACATGCTATAATTTCTAACATTAAGCAATAAAAATGTAATATTTATAATGTCATTCAAATTTCCAAAAGTGAAGTGACTATAAACCCGCATACACACACACACACACATGCACACACACACACATACACACACATGCACTTCATGCTAAATCTAAACATCAAACTCAGTTTGTAATGAGCAAATTTGTTGGAGGCCACTACTGCTTGCAATGCAGGAGATCTGGGTCCAGTCCCAGGGTGGGGAAGATCCCCTGGAGAAGGAAATGGTTACTCACTCCAGTATTCTTGCCTACAGAATTCCATGGACAGAGGAGCCTGAGTGGCTACAGTCCATGGGATCACATAAAGTCAGACACAACTAAGCAACTAACACTAAGGTCTTGGACTCTGATGTTTATGAAAGCACTGTCAGTAGTGCGTGTGTGTCTGTGTGTGTGTCTGTGTGTGTGTGTGTCTGTGTGTTTGTATTGTATGTGTATGTGTACATGGTTGGATGGGGGTAGTTGAGACTCACTGTATACCTACTGCCTAAAACACTGACTAATACATGATAGGTTCTCAAGAAATATTTGTTTAACCCTTGAATTATGCTGACGAATTCTTCCTGTAACATTTTTGATGAATGTGTTTTTGTCTCTCCTACAAGCATACATGTAAAATAGCAGTATTAAAGAAATTGTTCAGAATTGCAATAGAAAACTGCTTGCAGAACCCTACGCACCGTGGTAGGGCACCAACGGAAAGGACGGTCCCACAGGCCATCTGCACAGAAGGATCTGAAGGTGATGGGAGTACACTATTTATATAAAAAGAGAGAGGTGACCCAAACAGGTCATGTGAATTATCTACACTGGAGAAATAGAAGAGCTTTTCTATCAGTGAGCTTACCAGGTCCTCTCTGTTTGTTCTGAACTAAAAGATTGAAAGAGTGCTATGTCATTCAGGTTCAAACCCTTCACTGACCTCTCGACTTCTACAAGATGCCTTAACAACGTTAGACTTTTTAGTTATTGGTTCAAAGATAAGATGTTATGGGTGTGCACAGGGTTTGTCCCCTCAGTTGCAAATAAATTGAAGCAAAACTAAATTCAATTTAATTTTCCTCTGGCACAGTGGGTGATCATTGAGATTGGCCATTTGCAGTTCAAAGAAACTGAACTATGCTGTCTTTCTTGATAAAAATTTTTCTAGCCATATGTCTTCCATATGATGTACTTGCACCATGCTTAAAACATATTTCTTCTTACTCCTAGTAGGAAAAGGATTATAGCTTTAGTATGATTTTGTTTTTCATGAGTGGAGATATTTATTTTCAGCACAGTTTTTCAAATAAGTTTGCAACGTCTTTTAACTATCTCAAACTAGCGGTATCCACATTTACACAGCTTTTTGTGTAGTTATTAAAAATCCTAAGTACTTTCCTCTCTATATTTCATAATATTAAAATAGACTAAATTTATTAATTTTATCCTAAAAAATCTCTGAAAAAGTAAAAATGCTTTCAGTTAATAAAACTAGTCCAATGTCTACTTTACAAAAATACATATTTCTCTATACAGAGAGTCCATAGTATAAAGTGTATCTCTGGATTTCTCATCATTTCCTACATTTGTCCCATATAGTGGACAACTGTATATTACTTATCACAAAACAGGCATAACAGTCATCACAAAATAGTTTTAATACTAATTCAGAGGGTACAGAAATTTCATTCTGTTATTTGCTATGCCGCACAGCCAACTCAGAGACCTTTAGATCGGCCACATACCTTGCATAGCAATTTGCATCAACTCACAATATATATATTATGAATTTAGCAAAACACTTCCTGGATTATTTTATGAATTCAGCATTTTCTTGATATCAGTGTCAGAGATTACAGGAAAAGAAAACTATAGACTATATATTCCTCATAAATATGAACACATAAATCTTTCATCAGTATTGGCAAGTACACTTCAGCAGTGGATTTAAAAGATAATAAACCTCGACAATATGGAATTTATTTCAGGAGTGCAAAATTAGTTCAGCACTTAGAAAACAATTATTGCAATTCATCCTATTTGTTTCAAAATTAATGGTTATCTGCATAGATGAAGACAAATATTTGACAAATTTTAACATATGTACAATATACAAACTTATAGCATCTTATAATGAAAGACAACTTCTTCAACTTGACAAAGGTAATTTATGGGAAATATACTTACATCATACCTAATGGTGAGAGACTGAATACTTCGCCCTTAAAATTTCAAGGCAATGATGCTCACTTTCACTGCTTCTACTTAACAACGGACTGAAGGTCCTAGGTGGTGAAATAATGTAAGAAAAACAAATAAAATCATAACGATTGAAAATCAGAGATAACACTTATTGTGTGTATGTGAGAGAGAGAGAAATAGAGAAAGGGGATTAGGGGAGGGGAGAAACACAACATGAACACCTATATGAGAAAACTCTGAATAATCTGAGAGGAAAACCCAACTCACACTAAGTGGTTTATGTGGGTTTCTGAACAAAAGATCAATAAAAAGTCAAATGCATTCTAGATGTTAGCAATGATATTTAAAAGTAGTAGAAAAAAAAACAATATTTTTGGTAGTGGTTTTAATAAAATAGCTATAAATCTAAAGAAAATGTACAACATGACTGCATGCTTAAAATATAAAACACTGATAAGATTAATTATAGTGGATCCAAGTAAACAGATATTTACTGAGTTTATGGAGTTGAAAATTCAATGCAATTCCAATTAAAATAGCAGCAGGGTTCTTGTAGACATTGATAACCAATTCAAAATTTTATATGTAAGTGTAGAGGAGCTACGTTAACCAAAAAACTTTAAAAATTGCAAACTAATTAAGCTAGCAGAGGCTTGGCAGAAAAATAGACATCTAGATCAATAACATAGAATACAGTGTCTAGGAATAAATTCATATGTACAAAACAAAGAGAAGGATGTTAGGAAAAAATGTCTTTTGAATAAATGATGTTGGATCAATTAAATATTCTTATAAAAATAAACCTCAACTCACATGTTATATCATATGTCAATATAAAATTCATTTTAAGATGGGTAATAAACCTAATTATAAAATGTAAAACTGTAAAATTATACATATTGCTGAAAATCCTAAGGAAAGTTGAAAATATTAGAGTTTGTAACAGAAATTGGACCCTCATCAGCAATTTTCTTCTATAATTAACATGACTAAAGGTCTTTTAATTTTGGCCTTGAGCATAAACATTAAACTTACTTAAATTGGAATAATTAATTTATATTTAAAGTAGAAAGTAACTTTATCTTCCTAGATTCAAGTAATGTAGATTAGATAGCTCAAAGAAATTTTTTTCTTTTTCTTACTTACTTTGCTTTAATGACAAAATTTGTGTTTGTTAAAAATTAAGCAAAATAATATAAATTAAAAATGAAATACTCTCCAATATCCTTTCACTATAATCCTTCTGCCACTGCTTCTTAAAGGTGTTTGCTGTGGAGACACGTAAATAGCAATTTTGAATATCTCATTCTTTATCCACTTTCTACAGTTATTAAAACTTGAATGTGTTAGGTGTACTCTGTAAAGTCAACTATGTTGAATGTAATGTGTTCAGATTAAGTTGGTATCCTAGTTTCACACACCCACACTTATCAAACCTGGAGAAATAGTGACTTGACAAAATTAGGCATCCATCTCTCTGACCAGAATTCACATGGGCTTTCAAGCTGTCCAGATATTAAGTGCTTTTTCCATGCCCGTTGACCACTCTTTTGTGCCTACATCCCTTGAGTCAAGTAGACCATTGGCCTTGTGTATGTTGTGTGTTAGTTAGTCAATCGTGTCTGACTCTTTGTGACCCCATGGACTGTAGCCTGCCAGGCTCCTCTGTCCTTGAAAGTCTCCAGGCAGGAATACTAGAGTGAGTAGCCATTCCCTTCTTCAAGGGATCTTCCTGGTTCAGGGATCAAATCCACATCCCCTGTATTGCAGGCAGGTTCTTTACCATCTGAGGCACCAGATGAGCTTAACTTATTGCATGTGATCTAGAAACTTCACAGCACTTGTACGTTAAAATGATAGCACTAGGAGTTAACCAGAGTTAATTAGAATTCAAGGCAACGGGAGAAAAACAGCTATTAAAAAATCTGAAGTATTTGAATAAAACTGTGATAAAGGTCAATTTTGATCTGGTATGTCTGGGAAAAAAATCACACATTGAAAGGCTAATGAAAACCAAAACATTTTTAAAAAGTCTTTCAATGTTGAGGAAGTGACTTTTCTATATGTGTAGAGATTTGGCTCATGTCTAACAACAATTGTAATTAATCATCCAAACTTTCATTTATCTTAAACAGTTTGAAATCGACCACAGTATTTGCCCAAACAATCATTATCTAAAAATAAATAAAATAATAGGTATTTGACTCTAAAAAATGGACGATTTTTTAATAATTTTAGGCATTAGATATCTAGAAACTTCATGTATCTAGATATTTAATGTGCTTCTAAATTAGATGTTTTATAATGCTGCTATTAGGAAAACTCCTTTTTGTTTATGAGATAGAGTATTGATATTTGTACTTTAATTATAAATTGATTTTTTTCCTCCCCACTATGAGTAACATTTCAGCAATGCTGTACCAAGTAATATTTCATTTGATGTCACAGAAATTAACATACCCCCTTCCAGATGTGTATATATGGAATTACCCTATTTTTCATGCAGACTTCTGAAGTAGGAGTGAAAAAGGTGTGGCCTAGTCTCCCATTATACCAGCCGCGGCCGTTCAGGCCATAGGTCACACTGCGGTTGTAGCTGTTCCACAGTCCTCTTGGCTTTGAGAAGACTGTGGTTTTCTCTGCCGAAGCCATAACCAGGCCCAATCCCTTTCTCACACCCCACACAGCCATTTTACTCTACTATTTCCAACTATTTGCAGTGAGAGGGATGATCTCACAGTTGTCAGCTCCCAGAATTCCACATGAAGTGTGGGTACAAGTCTTTTCTTCAGGAGTCTTGCATTTATGTGGAAGTTCGACTGTCTTCACCTCAGATTTGGGCCAGAGGACCGAGAAACACGCCGGTCCGTGACGTGGGTGTATCTCTTGGGGCACTCCTTTCAAGCCTCCCCTTTAAAGAGTGGAGGGAGAGGCAGAGGGTTGTGAGCTATCTGCTGATGCAGGCAGACAGCTTCTCTTCCCTGCATATTTTATGTTATTTTTTTATTTTTATTTTGTTTTATTTAAGCTATATCTTTTGCCAGGCAAGTGTTCTTCAAATGTAAAACCATGAATTTGGCATTTTGATTCAAAGATTTGGCATCCCTCTGGCAATGCTATGTTCATGTTTCATAAACCAAAACAAGGAAATAACACAGAGTTAATATAGAAAATTGTGAGGGAAATTAATACAATTGACATCGGTTAGTGCTTCACAAATTATCCTACCATACACTATTCTTTTCTTGGACATGTCTGTGGATGTTACTATTGAGACAGTTTTTAGGAGATTCCCATTCTATGTGTGGACCTGAGTTTGGACATGAGTTTGAGCAAGTTCCAGGAATTGGTGATGGACAGGGAAGCCTGGCGTGCTGCAGTCCATGGGATCACAAGAGTCCGACATGACTGAGCGACTGAACCGAATTGAACATTCTACGTTTTAGGTCAAGCTCCTTCTTAGTGTATCCTTACTCATTATACATAACTCTTTTATTAAGTCATGAAGCTAAAATTATAGCATGTCATTAGCATGAGAACAGTTCTTGAAAATGTAATGAGACTGTAAACATATATTGAAATAATATTGCCATTTTATTTGAGAAAAGCCTTAGTCTAGCACTCTACAGGGTGAAGGCTTAAAATCACACATACACAGACACATGCATATATGTGGTAAAATACCAAAATATTAAACACTGTTATGTAAATTATGTGGTCATGATTATTTTTATGTCAAGTGTGCAAATGTACCTCATGTTGTACTTGAGTCCACTCTACAGAAGACTTTATATCTCCCAGGAGGGTCATTGCTGGATTGTCACCGAGCATTAGGTAAAAAGGGGCAACAGGTAAATCTCAGGACAATAACACTTTTTCTTTGATGTTGTTGTTAAATAATAATTAAATCCCTAGTGATGAGATGAGCTAACAACATGAAAACTTCCTAGAAGAAGCTTGCCTAAAACGGACTTGGAAACATTCAAGTTGCCTCCCTGGATGCTATTAAGAAGTCAAATTGAAATTATTAAAAAAAAAAAACAATCAGTTTGTCAGGTAGGTTATTAAATTACACTTACACTATGTAGTATGATTTTGCGATGACAAATTCAACAATCTCTAAGGTATTGATGCTGTAGGGGGAACTGGTGATTTCTAGATCAAGAAGATTTTTAGTTCTTTATGCCTGTTATTAAACTTTTTAATTTTGTATTGGAGTATAGCAGACTAACAAGTTGTGATAGTTTCAGGCAAGCAGCAAAGGGGTTCAGCCATGCACACACTGCTATGTTTAAACTTAATAACCAACAAGGGCATACTCTACAGCACAGGGAAGCTTGCTCAGTGATATGTGGCCGTCTGGGCGGGAGGGGAGTTTGGAGGAGAATGCACACGTGTATATGTGTTTCAATAAGATAGTTTAGACAAAGGAATTTGAATCATCATTAACCACCCCAAAGTATTAAAAAAACTGAAAGCTAAAGGATCTCAGAAAAATAGATAAATGGTAAATAATTATAAGATTATAAAATCACCACATGTTTCTCTGATAAGTCAAATCAAGTCAGGTCATTAGAATCAGGATAGAATTTTAGAAACTTTTTTGATTTATTCTTTCCAATGATTCCTTTCAGCATGTGTTTACCATATAAATTTACTTTTCACCTTGGATTTTGGTTGGAAATTAATGAGTCAGAAACTAAGGGAAGAGAAAAAACATAAGATTTAATAGCTTGAGTGACATCTTTCACAGTATTCCTGGACTTTATTGACATGAAACAGTTTTATTTTTGTCTTCCTGTTTGGCTAACTCTATGTGATCAGCATTTAGGAGATGCAATAAAATTTTTTTGGATCTACAAACTTACCATGCTAGAGAAATCAAATTTTAACATTAGGACCCAACAACCTTAGATTGAAGAATAATTTTTAAAGATCTGTTCACAGTGTATTTTTTTCGATGCATATTACCTTAAGGTATAGATTATAGATTGCTAAAGTACTTAAACTATTGTACAGTCAGTTTTATTGATATTGTTGTTACTTAACAGAAGCTTGTCTTACAAGAATATCTATTAGTAAAAAAATTCTGCTAGCAACTGTACACATTAAGATATCTATATATTTGTGTGTATATAACGCAGGTACAAATTGGTACAGAGAGACAAACGGTTGGAAAGGTAATTCTTCTTTCTTTTTAGAGTGTTTATTTAAAATTCACTTAGTAGTCAAGCCACATAAGAGACTTTGATTTGAAGAGGTTTCCTTTTGAAGGTGACAAGCTAGCTTTCACTAAAACATTAATCCTCTGGCTATTTATCAGAAATGAGAGACTGTAAGGACTTTGGAGACTAGAAATATTATACTCAGAGAATAAAGAAAATCCTAGCACTTCTTGACCTTAAGGGTTTTATCACAATATACAAAGTCACTTAGAAAGTATATATTTGGAATTAAAATGGAAGCATGAGCCTTCAACAGATTATAGAAAACTATCATTTAATGGATTTGCTCTTTAAATGTTTTTTAAAGTGCAAGAAACTGTACACACACATATACATACACATACATACACATAAAATTAAGTGCAAAGAATGATTTTAATAGCCATGGCAAAAGAAAAGATGATTTCAAAGGTTTTAGTCATTATTTCTTTTTAATATCACTAAGTCCCTGAGACAAAATAAAGAGAATAAGCATAGTACACACAAAAGAGATGCTCTTTTGGAAAGGCTGGTCAAAGACATTAAAAATAGATGAAAGTATGGAAGTCATCAGATACCTTTCACAAACCTTGATTCCTCCCTATGTACGTGCCCAGAAATATGAGCGGTTTCAAGAGAACACACAAAATGTCATATCAGGAAGTTAACATATTTATGAGGAAATAAAAAAAATCATCCCAATGAAACAGAATTTTCAAAATTGTTACTTTTAGACTTTTGAAAGTAAAGACCATCAAATTCAACTGTATTATCTACTATGTCTGCTGATGAGAATGTAGAAATCCAGAATAGTGCATTATGCAAGATAACATAGGATGCAAGTAGAAGTGACTGCTATGTTGTGGAAGATGTATTGACCCAACAATAAAGGGAACTGAATATTAATTCACTAAATTAACCTTATTAAATAAAATACTTTTCTCACCTTTCCCCACATCTTTATTTGTAAAATTAGATTGGTTGGGCTAAAAGATAACAATTAAAAAAAATAAAGGTCAATTCTTGAGACAAAGATTTTTGAAATAGCACACACAGTTTGATAATATTTATATACATTTAAAATACTCAACACACTGTTGTATATTGTTTCTGGACATATATATGAATGTAAAAGTTAAAAAAATGAATATATGGACATACATCAAACTCATGCTAGTGGTTGCTTCTGAGATAAAGGTAAGAGCAACATGGAGCATGTGGTCAAGAGAAACTTCACCAATATCTGGGACTTGGTTCTAACTATAAAATGTGTATAATGACAGTATGCACCTCGTAAGCTTGCTGTGAGTCTTAAATAAGCCAACACAGTAAGGTGTTGCCTATATGTTTTCTCAATAGCCAAGTATTTTCCAATAAAGTGCATATTATTATGCTACCTTGAAATGAAATTTTCCACTTAATTGATAACAAATACATGAATGACATTTATTTGAAATATGATTTTCAAATTCACAATTTTGCTCTTCCATATTCTCATATTTTAATTCTATTTCCTCAGTTTTATAACAGTTATATTGATGAAAAGTAGATGAAAATATGTACTCTGAAGAAGCTTATTTCAATGTTGTAATAATTTAAAATCCTAGTCTTTCAGTAAATATGTGAAAATATTATTTGCATTTCCTAGTTATAATTTAGATATGTGTTTAATCAAATCAAAGCCTTTTAAGGATAATTTTTAAGATTAAATTTAAGACTAATGAAGCAATGGTATCTTGATTTCTCAACAAATGATAATATGGACTCCAGAGCAATTATTTCAGTGTGGCTCACAAATTAGCAGCAGTTTAAATAATATATGCATCATTTCACATAGTGAAAAAGCAATAATATTATTTTATAACTCCAAGGCATTGAATTTAATGATCACTAAACTTTTAAACAACTCTTAAGTCTCATAATAAAAGATCAAGTGTTTTTCCTACTATTGATTTTGAGCAATAGTAAAGGCTTTCTGGTTTTAGTGAAATTTTATATCCTAGAATAGTGGTTCTGAATCTCCTAGCTTTTTGTGCAAATTTAGAAACCTAACAAATACCTAAAATCTCCTATAATCTTCACAGCCACGAAACTTCCCTGTGAGTTGAAAATGTGTGGTCCCCGTAGGCAGAGGAAACTTATCCTTGTATCCTCAGTACAGCCTTGTGTCCTGGAACACTGGAAACACTAAACGAAGCCTGCTATATTTTAATTAGTGAAGAAGTTAATTGACACATATCTGTGTGGATTTGATCTGTATCTCGGAATTGCTCTTGCTTTACATGGAGAATATAAAAGAAGAGAGAGAGAAAGCATCTCTCTAAAAAGGAGGCAAAAATGATGGAATTGGACGTTCAGTTCCACCTTTGATCCGATTGTGCTCTACTGTTCTCTGCATAGATTCTAAACTTTTCTTTATATCTGGTAGCATATGAAACATAATGGTGACAGAGAAGTGAAAGATGGTATTGTTTCAACAGTTTGCTATCTTTAAAGTAAACAATTACTTTTTATTAAACTATCTCTCCATCTATTTATCTATATAGCTGTAATCTGAATGTCTCCAATTTGGACACTTAAACTTATCAGTTTGAAATTATTTACTTTGTGTTTTACTTGAGTTCTATTAGAAATATGTATGATGTCATTTTATAATGCAGTTTAATATGATCTGCTTTTATTTTAGATATTCATGTATATGGGAAGTTAATATTTTATTGCTTATAGAATAAAAACCAAGCTATTCAAATTATGCCAAAACTCACAGTAATTAACATCATGGACCTCCCTACCTTTTAAAAAAGAAAAACACATTCTTTGACTATTTTTAGCACCATGCTTGCTGTATATTCACGGTGGGCTTGGTCAGTGTTTCACCAGAGAGAATGTAGACTGCATTACTCCACAAATCAGCAGATTATATGGTTACTTTATGGCTTGATATATGTATACCTAGACACGTATAACTGAATCACTTTGTTGTACACTTGAAATTAACACATTTTAACTATATTTTAATTTAAGCATGTTTAAGAACAAAAAGAATATAGAAAAAGTACATACCATGCTTAGCACCAATAAAAACAGCTAAAGGGGGTATATTAAGAGACAAGGTAGAATTTAAAGTAAGAAATATTACTGGGATGAAGAAAATTTTGTAATGGTAAAGCAGTCAATTTGCTGTCACCATAATTATTCTATCAAGAGAGCTATTATAATAATAAAACTAACAAGATAACTTCAAAATATATGAAGCTAATGATGAATAAAGCTAAAAGGAAAAATAGACACGATTATAGTTGGATTTCAACACCACTTCTCTCAAAAAATGTTAAAATAATTAACACAAAGAAACTTAAAAAGAACACTGTGAACTTACTGACATTTATAGAAAAGTCAACCTGAAAGTAAGTTCTCTTTAAGTACACATGGATATATACCAATGTTGCACATTATTCTCGGACAAAAACAAAAGTCTACTATGGCTCAATAGATTTAAATAAAACAAAATACTTAATTAAGAAGGAATAAATAAAACTCTCTTAGAGGTTTCATGATCAACTATACAGAGAACTCTGTGGAACCTATGCCAGCAAGAAAAATATTATAAGAACTAATAATTGAATATACTTTATCAATATATTAATACAAGAAAACTATTTTCCATATATTAGCATTGAACAATTAGAAAGTAAAACAAGTGCAATATTAGTTAAATACCATCAAAATATAAAATAAGAGGTAAATTGAATAATAAATGTATAAAATATACAGTGAAAAGCACAAAATTAAATAAATAAAATGAAGAAAGAATACCAAATCAACATATCCAAGAATTAAAATATAAGTAAATGCAGAGAACGTAATGGCATCCCACTCCAGTACTCTTGCCTGGAAAATCCCATGGATGGAGGAGCCAGGTAGGCTGCAGTCCATGGGGTCGCTAAGAGTCAGACATGACTGAGCGACTTCACTTTCACTTTTCACTTTCCTGCATTGGAGAAGGAAATGGCAACCCACTCCAGTATTTTATTCCCTCCATAGCTAAAAAATATCCTATTATATGGACATATTACAATTCTGTTTATCCTCACTTACCAGCTAATGGATATTTGACTTGCTTTTACTTTATGATATTCTATGAATATTGCTTTGCATATTTGTATACAAATTTTGTTATGAACTTATATTTTCAATTCTTGTAGGTATATGTCTAGGAAAGGGATTTCTGCATATGATAACTATGTTCAACATTCAATCAATTTACTTGGTATAGGAATGCTCTGCTTGTTACTGTTCTGTTCTTCTTGTCTCTTCTTAGATTGGGTTTGGTAGTATGTATCTTTAAAGTAATTCTTCCATTTTATCTAGATATTTAATTATTTGCCATTGATTATTGCTAGTATTCTCTTATAATTTATTTTATTTTCGTAAGGTCTGCATTCCCTCTTGCATTTCTGAGTTTGGTAATTTAAGTCTTGTGTTATTTTCTTGTGCAATCCAGCTAACAAAGTGTCAGTTTTCAAAGAACAGAATTTTTGTTGATTTGCTCTATTGTTTTTATCATTTATTTCTGCTCCAATCCTTTAAAATTATTTAAGCTTGATTTTTGTTAAGCTTTCTCTTGTTTCCTAGTTTCTTTGGTTGAAGAGTTGGGTTGCTGATTTGATCTTTCTTCTAATTTTACTAAGGCATTTTCAGATACACAACTCCCTCTAAGTGCTACACTGCTTTAGTTTCATTCCATAAGTTTTGGTATGCTTTATTAATCTCAAAGCATTTTTAAATTCTGCTGTGATTTTTTTCTGTCTCATTTCTAAATTTATGTGCTTGCTGTTTAATTTCCACATATTTGTAAATTTCCCAAATTACCTTCTGTTAATTCCTGATTAACAGGCTTATGATTTGATTCCATTTTCATCAGAGGAGATATCTTGTATTATTTCATCATTTAAAATGCTTGAAATTTATTTTGCTAATGACTGCCCTGTGGATTACAATTAACATCTCAATTTATAACAGTCAGGTTAATACCAACTTAATTTCAATAATATACAAAATATTTCCCCTATATAGCTCTGCTTGCACCTTCTCCTTTGTACTATTATTATAAAATTGCATCATTATACATTGTATGCCCTAAAATGTAGAACTAAATGTACTGCTTTAAGGAATTTTCTCTTAAATAACATAAGAGAAAGAGTATTACAAACCAGAATGCACTTGTAACTTCTTTAGTCAGTGCACCTTTATGATCCTTTTTCTTTCTTCATGTAGAGTCAACTTCTGTGTTCACTAAATTGTAGTGAATTTAGGACTTGCTGCTTCACGTGGTTTCATTTCAACCTGAAGGACGGTGCATGCTGAGGAAGCCCTTTTGCCATGATGGGGGCATGCCCTCCGCCTCTCCAGGTCCGTTGCCATCTGTGTCTCAGCCCTCGCCTCCTGCACGTGGGAGCCTCGGGGTTGGCCAGGGGGAGAGTTTCGCCCAAAGACCTGCTCAGGCCCTTGTTGAGCATATACACCATGCAGCCCCGCCTGCCTGTGGGTGGCCGTCCAGGCTCCCGGGGACACGTCCGGTTTTCCCAAAGCTTCCTGTCTCGTTCTCCAGGTTTTCATTGGAAGATTTTCACTTAGCCCATGTTTTGTTTGTTTGTGTTGCGTCTACTGCTATCCAGCCTCTCGAGGAACTACAAAACGAAACACTCCAGTTGTCTTAAACAGCTCCCAAAGCGAAAATGCTTTTTCCTCTCACATCTTCTTTTTCAGAACTCCTTTATTCCTCTGCGAAACCTTCTTGACTTTCACGTATTCGCTGCTCAAGGGACCCCTGGTGGAAACAAAACTCCTATAGGTGCGGTCTGCCCTCCACACGAAGCACCGGGCTTATACCTGTCAATGTTGGCAACTTCACTCCTCTCCAGATCTAGGACCTCAAAGATTTAGTACCAGAAATGACTACTCTGCCAGAAATGGCAAGGCATTTGGGTGTTCCCCAAATTGCATCCTACTTCGTTTTCAGCAACCCCTCTTCATTTCTTATGTCCCAGTCAAGAATGGACTTTTCTCTGGAAAATTTTAAATGCCATTTGGATGCTCTCATTCCGGGTCACTTATTCATTAAAGGATTGACTTTAGAAAGAGGCAAACGAGAGTTCCAAAGAAATTCAAAGTACACTTTTTATTTAGTGTTGCCAAAATTGATATATGTTCTATTTGAGAGGAAAACATTCTCGGAATTCCCAAACTGAAGTCAATTTTAGTGGCCAGTGTACTTACATTCTCTGCATTCAATTCTTTGCTGTTATTAAGTAATGTAAATTAAAGCGCAAAGCCTCCCTTTGTTTATAACTAAACCGTGGTTTTGGTTTTCCTGTATCTTCATCTTTCAAATAATCTTTGGAAATAAGACACATTACTGAACAAACACTGTAGCATCTCTCTTTTTCAAGCAGGCATATCTCAAGCACCTACTACATATTAAACACCTATCTAGATACTAGATAAAAAAACAAACAGTAGTTTTTGAGAAGTAAATGTTATGGTTTGAATTTTAAAATACACGTTGAGATTTCAGAATTGGGGGAATTAAAAAGGCTGGAGCAGTATGGAAAAACAACAGAAGTGAGTAAAGAAGGAAGTGAACTGAGCATTAAAGAATGAGTTGTTGTTTAGCAGCCAAGTCATGTCAAGTCATGTCCGGCTGTTTTGTGACCCTATAGACTGCAGCCCACTAGGCTCCTCTGTCCACGGGATTTCCCAGGCAAGAATGCTGGAGCGGGTTGCCGTTTACTTCTCCAGGGGAATCTTCCTGACTCAGGAATCGAACCCATGTCTCCTGCATTGGCAGGCCGATTCTTTACCACTGCCAGCAGGGAAGCCTCAAAGAATGAGTATGATTTAAGAAGACAGAGGGAATTCAGAAGCGCAGCCAAGTCCCAGGGTCAGATCATGAAGCCAGTCAGCTAAATCCCAGACTTTCAAGTTCTGACAGACCCAGTGTTTCTTTCTAAAGTAAACATTGAACATGTGTAATGGTCTCTCCAGACTGGATTTGAGGCTTTGTCAATTGGTATTCTATCATCTCTCTGAAATGGATGGGAGGTTGCCCAACACAAAAGTCTTTTCTTGATCAAAAAGAAAAATAAAATCCTTCCCTCTTTCTCATAAACGTATTCTTCTTTCCATAGTTGACTAGATGAGCTTTTCTAGGTGCTTTATAGATACTTATCCCCTTCCCTCTCTCTAGGTTTCCAAAGACTCCAGAAAATATTTCATTAGCTGGAGCACTTTGAATAAAAAGACTGCTACCAAACCCAAAAAGATTTTTAAAAAGGAAACCTCAGTCCTGCTCTGGCCCATGAGATGATAGTGGATGTGACTCAAGACGAAGCATGAGATGCTTGCAAAGAGGCTGGTTCTTATCTTGCTCCTCCCTTTTCCAGGAGAACCTGCTCCGTGGAACCTGTTGGAAGACAAGGGACATGAAACATCTGACTTGCCCCGATCAACCTAGCTGAGACCATCTTCAATGAGCAGATCACCCGTCACGCCCCAGCTATGTGGACCCTGTCTGTATTAGCAGAACCAACTGGGAAGACTCCTCAAAGAGAAAGTGCGGCTTGAGCAATAACAGCTAAGCCTGGTGGAGAGCAGTGTAAACTGTAAGACCTGCCAGACGCCAGCATTTATTGTCGTGTGCCTCTGGTGGTGGGTGCTACGTCAGGCAACGCTACTGCGTCAACAGATAACATATACTCAGCTCATGACCCAAAGTGCAACCTTTTTACATTCACAAAATGAAATGCCATTTAATCACTTCCTCAGGGTAGCTTGCTTAAGTGAACAGAAAATCTTTCTGCCTGTGTGAAGCTGCTGCTTCCCTGTGAGCCTCTAACAGAAGTGTTTCTCTCACCTGACCACAGGGATGTCTCCAGGGCTCTTGGAAATTAGCAGGCAGCCAGAAGATACGGCAAGTTTTCTTCAGCAGGAATGGATTACAACTGGATTGCTGAGGCTTTGATGATATGTTTGTATGTGTTATTGTGGTCATTTCCTCCTTTTCAAGTAGCAATAGAAGGGGAAAATAAAATTGCAGCCATCCCCCTGTCTAATTTGAAGTAATAGAAGTCGCTGTACTAAATCCTGGCATAAAATGTGTCCTCTCCTTAAATCTGGCAAAATTTACTCTTTCATGGTATTTGGCTGGATCTTAATGTCACCTGAACTTATATTCCTGGAAACTGTCACCAAATGAACATCATGTGTAACCACATGTGACATCACTTACATTTGTATGATGGGTACAGGGGCAGAACAATTGCCTGGCTTTTTCCACGTCTTACAAATTTGAAATCAGATGCCTTGTGTGTCTGCGCACAGGTACTAGTCATGATCAGTGTTACAAATTAGTACAAAGTACACCTCTGACAAGAGGAAGGAGGTAGAGAAAAGATTCCTTACCCTTAGGTAAAGATATTCTAAGCAGTGTGTTCATCTGATGTCTTTCCTGTTACTCTTTTCTCTCTTCTAAATCTCCCTCCATCCTTCTTCATGTTTTTGTCTTTTTCTCCACCAGAGGCCATCCCCCCACAAACTCATCAGTGTATCTAATGCCGTCATGTGTTTAAACAATAGGGTAGGCCTGTCCCTGGAAGACTTCCTTGAACTCCCAAAGGTCCCTTTTCTCTCAAGCGGGAAGACCCTATTCCCTTTTTTCTGATCACAGCCTCTGGTAATACAAGTCATCCCTACATCCCCAAGGGCCTCAGGGTGGTGAATTCCTGGTCACTGAATTATTTCTCGTTTCTTCTTATCTTTGCAAATGATAATAAATAAAGTTTTCTAGAATTATAATTATCATATTTTGAGTTTGCTATCTGTTTCCTGTGAGAACACTAACTGGTAAACTCTTTAATCACATTCTTCAAAAGTTTCTTTTTTCATGAAACAGTTAACTTCTTGCAAGAGGTGTGAATGTGTGTCTGAGATCCTAGACAGATTAACAGTTACCTGGCTATTGAAAGGGCATTTGCAAGAGGAAAATAGAAAAATTATCTGTATCATCATTCTACCCACAGTAGAGAAAACAAACTTTATGCTGCAATATAGCATGGTGTCAAAGGGCCAGTGGCTAACATGCAGAGGCGAACCATATTCTGACTGTATAATCTTGTTGGAAACCTAAGGCTCCGTTTCCTCATTCTTGAAATAAGCACTTGACTACCTGCTCCATTCAACTTCAGCAGGATTCTTGAAAGAATCGAATGAGCAAATGAAGATTCATAGATTTATAAATTTTTAAAAACTGTTTTTGTTAAATATTTTGGAATACCCTATTTACCTGGTTTTGGGCTCAATTAGACTAAAATGTATAAGATTTGAGAACTTATGTTTGTTTGAGTCCCCTTATATGTGTATAGTTTTTTTTTTTTTTTTACTATTAAAAATAAGGATGAAGTTCCAGGGATGCTAGTATATCTCAGAAGAGAAATTCAATCAAGCAGAAATTTTTTAAGACTGATTTCACTAAAGATACCAACTTTCTGCAACATTATATTTTGACAAATCCAGGTCACTTCCATGAATAGATATGTAGAAGTCATCTAAATACTGTTTAGGGCTGTTCACTGGTTGTTTCATGCAGTGTAGTATCTGGAAGGCAGTTTGATGATCTGTCATTCACCTCTTTATCTATTTCTCTAGGTTATTTGTGTAAACACAGCACCCATCACGGAGCATTATGTGCGGTCTGTTATTATCCACTGCCAATGGAACCTTAATAAGTAAGCCGTCTGCTCCCTTTCCCCTTTCTAGGTATAGTGGTGGCGTCAGTGATTCTTATCATGTCTGAAGAAAACCACCCATCAGGGGTCACATTTACATGCTCTATTGAAAAAGAACTTTAGCTGAAAGTGTTCTAACAGTTCAGATCCTGCTGTGAAACATATGTGAAGAGACATTAACCACCTACATGTGTTAGAAATGTAAGAAATACAGAAAAACTGTGCAGTTTTACAAACTGGCAAAATAATTGAAACTTAATGAGGAGGTTCTCTGGGCAGAAAATGACCTCTTGTTTCAGTGTCAGTGAGTCCCCGCTTTGTAACTGGTAGCTGGAAAAATGAGTGAATAAGAGCGTAAAGAGCAGCCTAAATCCCACTGAGCCCATTTTTTCTCAGTGCTCATTACCTTCTAGGTGTTCTTTTTGCCACTTAGGTATTCAAAACAGTTTTTTTGCTTGACTGATTCGGATTTTTTTAGGTTTGTGAAAAGGCAAAAGAGAGAAACGTTCTTCAAGTGTTAAGACAAGCCTAGTGTTTAGAGATTCCCACAAATCCAGACTCAATTTTAGTGACATGCTTGCAAGGAAACCCCACAATTCTAAACCTGTTGAATTTGAACTGCGAGGCTCATTATTGCAACCTTCAAAAACGATCTGCCTTTTTCAATAGCATTTTCCTTCCATTGAGAAACTAAAGGATTTAGTTCTATATTTCTCCAGGGACAAAATCTGTTATTGGCTCTTTGAATCATGCTGTCTATTCATCCAGGGTATGTAGATTGTCTCCTGGTTCCCCAGGGTCCTCCACACTCCAGCCCTGAATTTTCTGGTCACCAAGTGCTAAGTCTTCTTTCTAAGAAAGTTTTTGTAAAATCTATTTACCCAACATTTTCTCCTATCTCTCGTTTAAATAAAATTCCTTTTTCCAGCTAAACATATCTTATCAGTTGCAACAGTAATGCAATTACTAATGGAAGAATCTCAAGTTTATGTTCATTTGGCTAGTATGCTTTTTAAAATTATTATTATTTTCCCATTTTCTGCTCTTATCTCTGAGATCTTCCTGATCTTGTTGATGTTAGAAGTATAGTGTATTCCTCTCTTTTAACGAGCTACCATGCCACCCCTAACCCCAAGTTTCCAGAACTGGGAAATTGGAGCTGTTGGAGAAAGTGATCAGGGTCATACTTTATTTCAAATTAGCTCAAGTGGAGCAATAAAAACTCTTAAACCACTACAAATGGATTGTAAAGTTGCACAGCCATTTTGGATATCAGTTTGACCACTTTATTAACGGTGTTAAATGTACACATACTATATGAACCAGCCATTCAATGCTTAGGCATTTACTAAAGAGAAGTGAAAGCATAAAAAGTGTAAAAAATTATACGTGCATGTTTTACAGAAGCTCTATTTCAAATCAGCAAAACCTAGAATTGTTAACTGTTCAGAGATAGATGAATGGACACACAAATTACTGTATATCCATACAAAATAATGCTAGTCAGCTATAAAAAAGAATGAACCCTTGATACACAAAACAAAATAATCTCCACAAGATGATGCTGAATAATCAGAGAGAATGGTGCCTATATGATCCCATATATTTATACTTTTTGAAAATGAAAACTAATATACATGACAGAAAATAGATCCTTGCTTGTCTGGGATTGTGGCTGGACGTGGTTGAATGAAGTGATTATAAAGTCAACCAGGACTTTCCTGGTGACTCAGACAATAAAGCCGTCTGCCAACAGCATGGGAGACCTGTGTTCAATCCCTGGAGAAGGCAACGGCAACTCACTCCAGTATTCTTGCCTGGAAAACCCCATGGACAGAGGAGCCTGGAAGACTACAGTCCATGGGCTTTTGCACAGAGTTGGACACGACTGAGAGACTTCATTTTCACTTTCATTTTCAAAGCGAACCAAGAAAACTTTCATGAGACATGTTTGTACTTATTATCTTGATAAGAGTGATGGTTTCAGAGTTGAATACCTAAGTCAAAACTTTGAATTTTATATTTTTTACATTGTTATTAAATATCCTTCATATTTTAACAAATCTATTACACAAGGCGATATAATGAAAACAGAACATGGGCTTCATACTAGGAAATAAGAAGTTGTTGAAAGTGTTAGTCACTCAGCCGTGTCTCACTCTTTGCGACCTCATGGACTGTAGCCTACCAGACTTCTCCATCCATGGGATTCTCCAGGCAAGAATACTGGAGTGGTTTGCCATTCCCTTCTCCAAGGGATGTTCCTGACCCAGGGATTGAACCCTGATCTCCCGCATTGTAGGTAGATTCTTTACTGTCTCAGCCACCAGGGAAGCCTAGACGTTGTTGAAAGATAGTGTCTATATCTTGAGAGCTTGACAAGTTTTTTGTGGAAAGGTGGTAGAAGCCAGAGAAAAAGCAAAGAAACAAATATTTTCAAGTTAATGGTTATAAACAGTGTGTATTCAATATGTACTTCTGTTCATCGATAATGTAATATCAATATGAATATAATTAGGATAATAATTAGGTAATAATAAGTTGCTGTTGCCTCATACAAATAAAGCTTATCTCCTTAATCTTTTTAGGGAGAGGCTGTTCCTTCCTCGGGAGAGGAACTCAACATGTAACCTGGTTTAGGATATCACTCAAGAAAGTTTAGTGGGATTGAGGCAGGATGAGTGAGAGCTGTGATTAGATTTTCTTATTATATCATAGCCCTACCATATCAAATCTCAGAAATATTATTTATCCAAAGCAGGAAAGCCCCCTTACTGGACTAGGTGAACAATGTGTCTGGAAATTGCAGACACTCATCTTATCAGGATCTTCCTTGATGGCTCAGATGGTAAACAGTTGGCCTGCAATGCAGGAGACCTGGGTTCGATCCCCAGGTTGGCAAGATTCCCTGGAGAAGGAAATGGCAACCCACTCCAGTATTCTTACCTGGAAAATTCCATGGACAAAAGAGCCTGGGGTCTTGAGACCATGGGGTCGCAAAGAGTCAGACATGACTGAGTGATGGGCACACATCTTTTCATAAGCCACGTCTAAGAATGAGCAACGCCAACTGGCATTCAGAGCCAATTGGACACTTAATGCTTTCAATGTTTAGGCTGATACTAGCTAAGTATGTTGTGAGTATTTATTTTAGTAAAAGTTAAAGTGGAAGTGAACTCCATGGTAGACTTCTTTTAAGACTCTTGAAATTTCCTTTTAATTTCAATTAAAATAATACTTTAACCCAATGTAAAAAGAGCAGCCTTCATCTAGGGCTGTTGTAAAATCAGCCAGGTAATAATATCTTTTGCTAAACAAACTGCCTGAGAGGAAATTAAGGGCAAAGAAATTTCTTCCAGGAAAACTTTGAGTATCAAGTAGAGCAGGTATTATTTACTCTGTATAAAATAGAGTTATTAAGCAAAAGATATAAGGCATTGTTCTTAAATTTCAAAATTTAAGAACAAGCAAACCCATAGCTGTAATGTAGCTTTCTGTATCTAACCAGGATTGTTTCTAGTGGTCTTTTATGATGTTATTGACTTGAACTGTGGACTGAACTGCTTAACTGCAATTTCTGAGAAGTTACTGGCTAAAAGTTAAAGGAATTACCACAACCTAATGCACTACCATATTTAGTTAGAAGATCCAGAGTACAAATTAGATCATCTAAAAATGACTATATTTAGAAAATAAGACAGAGCATATGAATTTTAAAAACTAGTTACTACATATTTAAAATCTTCATAATAGCTATAAATAGTATTTAAAAGGGACTCATTCTCATGTTTTTATAGTTATTACTACAAACAATGGAATTCATCTTTATTATCAACTAATTCCAGAGATTTTACTTCCAAAATTACATAATAAAAGACTACCAAACTAGCTGAAATCGCTAACTTTTCAAGGTGAAGAAAAAAGGTCCTAAGAGTTGATTTGGTCAGTCACAGGGATATCAGATGTTTAGACTGTTCTCACCTCCTAGGTCACGCCTCTTTACAACACACTCTAAGTATTTTCTTTTATTTGTTAGCACATGTGATCAAATGGTGGTTTGTGCCCTATCAAAAATTAAATGGAAGCTTTCTCCTTTTCTCTCTAGTTAGTCTTCAGCAATTCCTTGACCTGTGAGGCAATAACGCTTAGAAAAATAGAAGTTTCAGGATTTCTGTAAGCTCGAAATTTCAAACTCATGGTGTCTTAATGGATTGAACGCTGTTTCGTATACTTTCTTTCTTCCTCAGTCCTACTCTCCTTACTCTCAGCGATTGACCTTACTTTCCACCTTCCTGAGAAAATTAAAGCAATAGAGGAGAACCCCATCCATGGCTACCCCTTTGCTGGCACCTGAAACCACATCCTTCCACCCATGATGATATCCAGAGACAAGAGCTTACAGCTGTGTTGAGTCCTTACCATTTTTGACAACTCAAAGTCATCTCTACTCAATTGTATAGTCTCCTTCACATATCATTTTCTTTCCTATACTTAAACATTTTTACTTAGTGAATTATGCCAATATTTTTTTTTCTGTCTAAAAACAGAACATTTCATTGATTCCACTTCCTCTGCCAGTTGCTGCCCTATTTCTTTGCTATAGTTTGCAACATGTTTCTTCAGATTAAAAAAAAAATGATAGTGGAATATAGTTGCTTTATAATAATGTGTTAATTTCTACTGTATGGCAAAATGAATCAGCTATGTGTATACAAATATGCACTCTTTTTGAATTTCTTTCTCATTTAGGACAACAAAGAACATCAGACAGAGTTCCCTGTGCTATATAGTAGGCTCTAGTTAGCTATGTATTTCATACATATAAATAATAGTGTATATATCAATCCCAACCTCCCAATTCATCCCACCCTCCTCCCCTCGTTGGTATCCATACATCTGTTCTCTACACCTGTGTCTCTATCTCTGCTTTGTAAATAAGTCCATCTGTACAATTTTTCTGGATCCCACATATCTCCATTGACATACGATGTTTGTTTTTGTCTTCCTGACTCACTTCATTCTGTATGACTGTCTCTAGGCCCATCCACATCTCCGCAAAGGACACAATTTAGTGTTTTGATCACTCTAACTCTGTAGTACAGTCTGAAGTCTGGGAGCCTCATTCCTCTAGCTTCATTTTTCCTCCTCATGTTTGCTTCGGCTATTTGGGGTCTTTTGTGCTTCCATACTAATAGACCATGTTTTTAGATTGGTAGAGTCAGTATTGCAAAAATGACTATACTACCCAAAACAATCTACAGATTCAGGGCAATCCCTATTAAACTGCCAGTTATATTTTTCACAGAATTATACAAAAATGTTTACAATTTGTATGGAAATTTGTATAAGTCCTCAGAGTTTTTTTATGCCAGTATTTTCAATTCTTTTCCATATTCTCTTAGCAACAAATTTATTTCCCTGCCAAAGAGTCTTCTATCTAAAATATGGCTCTCAACATGACCAGCCATTGCCTCATTGCCAATCCTTTGACTATTATATAACTTTAATCTTTCAGAAACCACCAGCAGCTTTTTATACAGTTGATTACTTACCTCTCCTTAATACATATAACAGTCAGAATTAGCTGGGCTATGAAGTGGTAAAATACCAAACCCCAGCCTCACTGTGTAAAAATCATCCATGTCTGTGCTTTCTTTGAAACATTTATCCCAGGCATTTGGAGTCTCCTCTGCTTGGCCTTCACTTGGGAACCAACATGGATGGAAAAACCACTATTTGAAACAGGGAGCCATTAAATTCTAGAGCTAAAAAATGACACACGCCACCACTCACTAACTAGATCTCCCTGACCCCAGCCCCCTTTTCTCACACCCATTATCCAACCTGTCAACATCTCCTTTTTGTTTTTGTTTTTTTTTCCTTTTCTATAAAATATACCAATATCTGGTCACTTCTGTCTATCTTTACTGCTAACATTCAAGTCAACAACATATTGTTCTCGAATTATTTTAATATATTCATAACAAAAAGTCTCCTTGCTTCTAAGTTGCATCCCAGCAGTTTATTTTCAACACAGAAGCCTGAAAGATCCTTTGTAAAATGTTAAAATGTACCTGAAAAAGAAAGACAATTTTGGCACATGCTGTAACATGAATGAATCTTTAAGACATTATGCTAAGTGAAATTAGCCAGTCAGAAAAGTACAAATACTGTATGATTTCACTTGCATAAGGTACATAGAATAGTCAAATTCATAAAGACAGAAAATAGAATTGTGATTTCCAGGGACTAGCAAAGAGTCTCCACATAAAGAGAGTGGAGTGTTACTGCTTTAGGGGCATCATTTCAATTTGGGAAGATAAAAGAAGGATGATATTGCTGGTGGCACAACAATGTGATTTAAATATGCTTAAAATGGTAACATTTATAAGTAATATCATGTCACTCTACTGCATTCTTTTCTGAAGACTTCCAATTTTACTTAGTGAAATATACCAAAGTGTTTACCTTGGCCTGCAGGGGCATGCATTATCTATCTTCACCCAATAACCTCTGCAATTACCTTCCCATCTCTTGTTTACTTACTTTGTTTCAGCTGTACTGGCCTCTCTATAAAACTATCATCTTATGCTTTTGGCTGTTTGTGTGTGCGCGTGCACGTGTGTGTATGTGATCAGTTGCTCAGTCATCAAGGGCTGTAGCCCGCCAGGCTCCTCTGTCCATGAGATTTCTCAGGCAGAACACTGGAGTGGGTTGCCATTTCCTCCTGCAGGGGATTTTCTCAATCCATGGATCAAACCCAAGTTTCCTATATTGGCAAGTGGATTCTTTACCACTGGGCTGCTTGGAAAGCCCACTCTTTGCTCTAGCCATGACTAATTTTCTCTCCAAATGTAATCTTGGGTAAATCTTATCTTCTCGAAGAGTTACCTTTATCACACTATGAAATGTTATAACATCCGGACTTCAACTCACCATTAACCTACTATACATTTTGTGTAGTACCTAACATTTTCGAAAATATTATGTAATTTGGTTAGTTAATATGTTTATTATTCAATGCTTCCACTTGTTAAAATGTAGTTCCCCCAGGGAAAATCCTTGCTGTTTAGCTTGTTGTTATATTACAAGTGAAATGGACATGTCAGACTCATAGAAGGTGTTTGTTGAATGTTAAAAATATAAAAGCATTTTACTACCCCAAACCAATATTCATTTTTGATCTATGGGGCTTTCTAACCTCAATAATTTTTTAAAAATATATTTTCTCTCTTTTTCTAAGTATTTTTTCTATTCCTAGGTAATTTTGTAGACCACAGCTGTTTCTAGTTTCTTCCAGGCACTCATATTCACCCCAAGTAGTTGACAATTATTTGAGTTAGACTTTGCTTTTATTGTTTAATTGGTGGCTTTTTGTAAGTGTATCTGTAAGAACAAGAGAAGTAATCAAAAAAGGAGTTAACTTTTGCAACGGTTTCTTTTTTCTTTTATGCTTTTATTAATTATTCTGGTAGTTATAAACTATTTTATAGACAACTATTCTTTACTTGTGGGGGTTTAACATTGCTAGCAGAAATGGCATATGGCTATCATTTGAAGTTTTATTCTTCAATTTATTCCAATTAGATGTGTCATCAATATTTGGTAATAACACCACACACAAGTTTTTATATGTTTGAAGTTTGAATGTGAATATCATGGACATTTAAAGTTAAAACAGAGAATTAATTATTGGAAACAGCAATAATGGTTTTCCATTTAAGACTCTCCAATTGTTTAGAAGTATAGACATTATGATTCAAGAATAGCATATAAATTGTCCTTGATGATTTAACATTTAAGACATTCTATAAGAAAAGTCACTGCTCCACCAATTTAGGTAAATGTAACAATAAGTCTGCCTTGGATTCAGTGGCCAAATTATTGTTGTTATAAAGCAACAGCAACAAATATATGCCTGCATATCAAGCATCAGCATCAATTAAAAAGTATTTGTTGAATGTTTTCAGTGTTTCCATTTCTGCAGACAAAACTATGTACAGAATACTCATTTGATTCTGTTTTGTATTTTTTGAACTATTTCATCAAAGCAACTCCACAAATCCACTTGAATACCTTCTAAAATTTGTATATAGACAGACCTTTTACACAATAAAGTCTGAGTAAATGTTAAAGATTTGGCCTTGCAATTATGTTTGCACTTTCAAAAATGGGCCTCTGAGTAGGTTTACCCATTTAACTTCCCACTCCCTGCTCCATACGTGGGCAAGTGTGGGCTCCCCCGCCTGCTGTTGCAATCACTGCCTTTGAGTAACCCCAGGAGTAATTACTTGCAGCCCCTACATTTGTACCAGCAATCAGTTTAGATTCCACAGAAAAAAAAAAAATCTTATCTGAATTACACCATTTAATGATACTGTGCTTTAGCTTGAAAAATAATGCATTCAGTTATATTTGAAAGTCCTGGCTATTTTCAAGCATGCAAACATACACATGGTCCAATCTCCAAATTCCTTTCTTCCTATCATCCTTTTTCAAAAATAGGGCCCACAGTTTGAATGGGGGACAATGTTGGCAATGGTTTTCTCTGCCATCCTAATGATTTCAAGGCAAAGTCTCATAGTTTTCAGTATCAAACTCAAGGTTTATATTTTGTGTTTGATTGATTGCTTACACAATGGTATGCTAACAAATATTTAACAATGACTTCTTCAAAAAATATATGCATATAATTGTGTAACCAAGTTTATTGGGGCTTTTATAATAGATGTGTAGCATATAAATAATTATAGTATATATTCTTCTTGTAAATTCTGTATTGCCAATTAATTCTCACAGAAGCTCTCACTGACTTTTTTTCAAATTTTGTAAATATAAGAAGCATAAGATTACATTAGCTGATAAGTGTAGTTCTAATATATAATGGTTGATATTTTGTTTACATTAATATCTAAGAAAATGATACAGTTGTATATTGGAACTTCACTTGTTCTTCAATGAGTGAAACATTTTTACTGAGCCAGAGAATCATTTTTGAGTACTGGAAGAATATTTCCTGAATTTATTATGCTTTTTACAGTGTAAATGCAAATTTGTATTTAACCTGCATTATTAACATTTTCTCTATCTCTTTCTAAATAATCAAAAAACAACAAATGAAACCTTGATTTGTAGAATTTTTTTTCCCATTATAAAACACACTCTGTGTGGTCAATTTCAAGATACCAATCTGTTATCACTGAACAAATATTTTCATCTTACAGATAGAATACCTATACTAGGCTATCTACTAGATCATCAAAATTCCACCTTTAGAATTTACTTGACCATGTCAAACTTTTTTCATAGATCTAGAGACTTTTGAAATTTTTCCTTAGTCCACTGATGAAAATTTTAGTTAGCTTATTCTGCTAAATGTTTCAATCTTTAGCATACCACTTAGTGAGATTTGCTAAAAGGTGGTAATACTACCCAGCTGGTCTCTGTGGGTTTCGTAGAACTGGATAATAAGCATGCTTTGATATTCAGGATATGTAGGTTGCTTAGGCCCATAATTGTTTTTAATGGGCTCTTCTCTTCAAAAACACAGTTGGCTACTAAGCCCAATAAGCCAAACAGAGTTAGGCCAATGAAAATTAGTGGATTTATGGGTTTACAATAAGTGGAATTGGTAAAATATAAATAATCACTAGAGTTTCTTTTTAAATTTTGCAATACGCTATGTAACATTTACTATCTTACATATCATCTTTCAGTAATGGTTTGGAATACTGTCTGACAGTAGTAAGCTGCCAGAATAATGCAACAATAAAATGCTCCTTTGTTTAATGATTTCATTTTGTAAAGGATTGTTTCCACATAAAGTGACTTCTGTTTAAAGCAGTCAATAAGGAAGGCATTTCTATTTATGACAGGAACGATCTGGCTTGTGTCTGGCTGGTACTTGCCTTGTATTTCAAGCACTTTGAAAAGCATCAGCTTTAACAGGAAACCCAACCTGGTTAGGCAAACATAGGAAATAAACACATGGAATCACCTCTTTAAGAATCTTCAAGCAAATTAACTGGTGAAATGGAAAGTAAATCATTTCAGGGTAAAATTAAGAGTTTTGTCTTTTTAAATTTAATACATACTTATTAGCACAGGGTATGTTCATTTGCTTATACGGAAATAAAATGCAAACTTAGAACATTTGGAGTGAGGTAAATAAGGAGGGGAATCATTGAAAAACTCAAAATTTTAGATGCAGGATTAACATTTTAAAAGTTCACAACTTGGCATTTACTATGGTCATTGTACTCCTCCTTTCCTTTATAAATCTTTACCTTGGGTATGTAATGAGAAATACTGCCAGGTTTTGAGATGGCTCAATGCTTATCTAAAACTAAGTATAATGTGTTTGAATTCATTTGAAATGAATCTGCTTTTCTAAGGATGCTTTCCCTAAAAACTTAAGCCCATCTGTGTTTTATGATGAAAATCCTTGCATATGTTTCTAATTCTTTCATAAACATGCTATTAAAGTATACATTTGCAAAGACCAGTAGATAGCCAAAAAGTATATAAAATCTTTTTTCATTAGAAACAAAAAGGTTAGGGGGCTAAGTGTAAAGAAATGTGAATCCAAAATATTTGTGCACTTACTAAAAAAAAAAAAAAAAACTTCTTTCAATCTGCTCAGACTTTTTATTATACATCTTACTTCATCCTTTCTAGCCATTGTTTTTTACCTTCTCTGTATTTATTCTTTAAATATTTCTTCTTAAACTGAATTAAACAAACAACAACAACAAAAAACCTGCCTCTTCCAGTCTTTTATAAAACAAATGCCATGTAACCAGATTGGTCAGGAGAAGCAGAAAGCTATAGGAAAAATGCATGATTTCCCTAGTGGCTCAGTTGGTTAAGAATCCATTTGCAATGCAGGAGACCCAGGTTCAATCCCAGGAGACCCAGGTTTGATCTCTGGGTTGGGAAAATCCCCAGGAGAAGGAAATCTCAACGGACTTCAGTATTCTTGCCTGGAAAACCCTATGTACAGAGGAGCCTGGCAGTCTATAGTCCATGGGGTCTCCAAGAGTCAGACATGACTGTGCATCTGAGCATATAGAAAAAATAATACTACAGTCACATGACCCATATAGCTCATTACACATTTAGGCCATAATTTTAAAAAGGAAATGCAGAGATAACCAAATGAGGGTATTTATCAAATATTTGAATTAAAGTGCTGAATGAATATTTGCATATGTCTGGTGACATTATATAAGTTTATCTTTTACTTCTTTTGTCATACTCTGAATAATACCCATTTGTGACCCAAAATGTTTCTGTTGGCGGCTTGTATGATACAAATCAATCAGTTACTCACCACACCTTTACTGTGCTGTATGTTGCCAATTGACGAACATGGGGACAATGGTAGATATGAAGCTTTTCAAGGACACAGAAGCCAGACCATATCTCTCTGTTCTGTGGACCTCCACCATGAAGAGATAGAAATAATGCAGTTTTCCAAGGCCATCACCTTGATTTACTCAGAAGCATCACAGGTGAATGAACCAGGTGGTGATCCCTCTCTGAATTGCACTGACCATTCAGATTTTCCATGGTCCCTTAAGCTAGATACAGACCTGTGTCTATGATGCAAAGTCAAACGGACAGTTGAGGCAATTACCTGAACAATTCTGGTGAAAAGAAAGCTTGTTACTAAAGAAAAAGTGAGCTGGAGGGGGTCCCTTAATTATCCATATTGAATTTCTGTATTGATCCCATTCACGAGACAATTGCTTGACTCACCACTTCATTTTGCTTGGGTAGACACAGGGTAAGATAATTGAAAGCAATTAAACAGCAGTATCTGGGGAACCATAAGTGAAATCTTAGGTCAGATATTGTGGTATAGGATAGCTTCATCAACAAGTATGTATCATGCCCCTACTGTGCTGGACCCTGGGAAGATTACCAGTTAAACGGAAAAGAAAATCACTATCCACAAATGAATGGAAGCCAGAGATGCATCAGGGAAAAATGAGGTATAGTAGGTACCAACTCAACAGTGAGTTTCATAAGAAAAAGCTGTGTTTTAAGTAATATGTTGATTTATTTGCAGTGCCTAGTGGAACTCAAGAAGCTTGCAGTTAGACATCAGGTTGCCTTTCTAAAAAGGCATGCCACTATTTGAGGAAGAGTCAGAGGATTTCTACTGAAATCTTTGAATGAATGAAACAAAAACACCCTGGCCATCTTTCTCTAGATAGCAGAGGCATCTGGGAAGAGTGATACATTTAAGTGCAATAAATCCATGGGCCTTTCCTTAAGGAAACTGAGTTGTCATTTTTCTACGAAGTGACAGGTGAGAACTGCAGCATAAGACCACTGGGTGTCTGTGGGAGATAAGTGAATGGCCAAGAGACTGAAAATAAATCTGTACTCACATGGCAATTTTGCCTTGAGCCAGCTAGCTAGACTAGTAGCCTTTTAGAGTCAAAAGATTATGTAGTAAAAGTGACAGCAAGGTTAACCAATCCTCACCTAGAATACTGAGGCAAACCTTCTCCAGTGCATGTCTGTCTGAACATTTTCTCTTAAGAGGAACAATATCATTGGTAGGTCTATAGTAACTTTATTTGAAAATACATTTGTCTCTTGGAATATATACACACTCACATAGTAAATACATACAGACTCACATAGTACCTGAGCCCTATTAATCACAGAAAGGAGAGGAATTCTTTATTCACATACATTCATTTTTATCATATAGCAATTTTTAACATATTTATTTTTATCATACAGCATATTTAACTCTTTAGAATCCATTTAATATGCTTTTCTCTTTATGATTTTAATGAATCTATGCAGACATATAGTTCCAAATAGGTAAAGGAGTACGTCAAGGCTGTATATTGTCACCCTGCTTATTTAACTCATATTCAGAGTACATCATGAGAAACACTGGGCTGGAGGAAGCACAAGCAGAATCAACATTTCTGGGAGAAATATCAATAACCCCAGATATGCAGATGACACCACCCTTATGGCAGAAAGTGAAGAACTAAAGAGGCTCTTGATGAAAGTGAAAGAGGAGAGTGAAAAAGTTGGCTTAAAGCTCAACATTCAGAAAACTAAGATTATGGCATACAGTCCCATCACTTCATGGGAAATAGATGGGAGAGAGTGGAAACACTGACTGACTTTATTTTGGGGGGCTCCAAAATCACTGCAGATGGTGATTGCAGCCATGAAATTAAAAGACGCTTACTCCTTGGAAGGAAAGTTATGACCAACCTAGACAGCATTTTAAAAAACAGAGACATCACTTTGTCAACAAAGGTCCATCTAGTCAAGGCTATGGTTTTTTCCAATGGTCATGTATGGATGTGAGAGTTGGATTATAAAGAAAGCTAAGCACCAAAGAATTGATGCTTTTGAACTATGGTATTGGAGAAGACTCTTGAGAGTCCCTTGGACTGCAAGGAGATCCAACCAGTCAATCCTAAAGGAAATCAGTCCTAAACATTCTTTGGAAGGACTGATGCTGAAGCCAAAGCTCCAATACTTTGGCTACCTGATGCGAAGAACTGACTCATTTGAAAAGACCCTGATGCTGGGAAAGATTGAGGGGAGGAGGAGAAGGGGACGACAGAGGATAAGATGGTTGAATAGCATCACTGACTCAATGGACATGGATTTGAGTGGACTACGGGAGTTGTTGATGGACAGGGAGGCCTGGCATGCTGCGGTTCATGAGGTCGCAAAGAGTCGGACATGGCTGAACGACTGAACTGAACTGATGCAGACATATATAAGTAAATATGTAAGATAAAGCTATTAAATATATCAGCATACTGGGTTGGCCAAAAATTTGTTTGGATTTTTCTATAACATCTTCCCGAAAAACCCAAAAGGACTTTTTTTTTTGCCAACCCAATATATTATGATAGTAACAGATTGCTAAAATATAAATAGTTTCTGGCTGAAATTCCTTTGTCATCCCATAACATTTCAGATTTTACTTAAAATATAAATATCATATTAGGAAATCAGAAATCAGTGTTAAGACAAATGACATGTAAAATAAAGGTGGATGCTTTCTGGTAATCCTTCATGATTTTTATAGAGGAGATTGATTTGTCATTAGAATCAAACCCTTCAATGACACCCATTTTTCACGTTCATCTTTGTCACTGAAGTTTAGAACTGGTGCTAGAAAAGTGTGACAGGAACTTATTCTGGTTTTCTTGGAATCTCTTGTGTGTTTTTACATACCCACCCCCTAGGATACAGGGACCCTTGCTTCAGCACTCATGGACTCACTCCTGCAGACAGATTCACTCCTATTTAGAGCTAATCACAAAAGTACGAGGATTCAGAGGCAACTTACGATAAACTAATTTCCTGCCTCAGACTTTCTTTATTAAAAAATTGATCTATTCCATTTGTCTCTCTGATTTAATCTATGGCATCAATCAAAGGAAAGATTTGTACAAATATACATATAAGTTGGTGGTTCTACTCAGCTGTAAAGATAAAACAATCGTTACCCTTCCCCATCCTTAATTGTATTTCACCCTGAACCAACCGGAATTATAACTGAGAAACTGGAAAAGTTACAATTGGCTTTACTTGCTCATTCAGCTGTTGCTCTTCTCAAAATCTGAACCTTCCCACAAATCCTCAGAGGCAATACAATTCTTTATTTTAATGAATTCACTTGCACCCTGCTGAGAATTAATTGCTTTGGAAGCAGCCCAATGGTCTGACATACTGAGAGGCCCACTGGTAGTTTTTCTTTTTTTTTTCCTAATAAAGAACTCTAAGGAATTAACCAACCTCTGATCAGGTATAATATCTACTTCTATTATTCCTTTCTAGCTCTGTGTCTCTGCTCTACCTTTATTTACACACATACCCCCCCCCACACACACACACACGAGAGGACTGTGAGACCCTGGGTATTGGTGACAAAACTTAAATTCATTGTTATACAAATACCACTGGAGGAGTGTGTGCTATATAAATCTACAGGTCAGCTCTCTACAGTCACCTTCTCTTTGTGAAGAAAACAAGCAAAAAATTGCTCTCTGTGAGGATTTCTTGGGTGTTAAAATCTACAACAAAATTGGAATTTGCCGTGCTTACATATAATACAATGTGTCATTCTGTGATTCCAATATGAGGCTATAATCCCTACTTGACTTACTTCACTAATTCATTAATCCAAAAGATATTTATTCAACAGCTCTTGTATTCACCCCAAATTTGAAGTTGTAATGGGAGATTTACTCCAGAAGGGTAGCATGTATTAGAGCATAGAGCTATTATAGACACAGGTAACTCACATGGCATACAGGAAGTGGTGTATAGACTGCAAGAAACAGCACTGTTAAAATGTTGGTTGAATTCTATGCAAATACTACTTTTTAAAAAATTATTATTTCTGCTGCCTAAATTCCTTAATTGTCTTGACAAAGAGGATAGATACAAGAGAGCTACTGAGGCAAAGTTAATGTTTGTAAGGGACAAATAATAAATAGGGAGCAGTTATAAAGAGAAATAACTGAAATAGGCTTCTAAGTCATAACTTTTGCATTTCATTGTAAAAGTCATATCACCAATTCTTTGCAACCCAGCCAGAAAAGGGAGAAAAGAAATGACTTGCCAATGTATTGCTATGAAATTAAGAAGAAAACATTATTTACCATAAATAAGGTTTTTCTTTTATGGAATTCTAAAAGATATTTATCACATAGCATTTTAGCAAAAAAAAAAAAAATTTTGAAAAATAAAAAGATGTAGTACATTCCTATTGAGAGGAATGCATTCTTAAAATCTTAATGCAGTCTTAAAGTTAGAGGAAATATTCTTCTGAGGCTTCTACTCCTAGTCAAGATGGAGTAAGAGGAAGAGATTTGACCTCCTTCTCCTAAAATTTTTTAAAAAGGGGAAAAAATCCTCAAAAATAATAGATTCATTGGGCAACAGGAAACAAAATATAGTGATTCCTAAGAGAGGTGAAACAGATGAAGAGAGCTGTATGATTGTCGCATCTTACTCTCTGAGGTATAGGAAGATGACATTCAGGCAGGATATGCTTTAATTCTGGGAAATCTAGAGAAGTATTTCAACAGTACATGAACTGAGAACTTCCAGATGTCCCAGATGTTCAAGCTGTATTTAAAAAAGGCAGACGAACCAGAGATCAAATTGCCAACATCCACTGAATCATCTGCTTTATTGACTATGCCAAAGCCTTTGACTGTGTAGACCACAAGAAACTGTGGAAAATTCTGAAACAGACGGGAATAACAGGCCACCTGACCTGCCTCCTGAGAAATCTGTATGCAGGTCAAGAAGCAGCAGTTAGAACCAGACATGGAACAACAGACTGGTTCCAAATTGAGAAAGGACTATATCAAGGCTGTATGTTGTCACCCTGCCTATTTAACTAATATGCAGAGTACATCATGAGAAATGCTGGGCTGGATGAAGCACAAGCTGGAATCAAGATTGCCGGGAGAGATACCACCATCTTCAGTTATGCAGATGAAAGTACTCTAATGGCAGAAACTGAAGAGGAACTAAAAAGTCTCTTGATGAGGGTGAGAGAGGACAGTGAGAAAGCTGGCTTAAAGCTCAACATTCAGAAAACTAGGATCACAGCATCCGGTCCCATCACTCCATGGCCAGTAGATGGGGAAACAGTGGAAGCATTGACAGATTTTACTTTCTTGGGTTCCAAAATCACTGCAGACAGTAAGTGCTGGAATAAAATTAAAAGACGGTTGCTCCTTGGAAGAAAAACTATGACAAACCTAAATAGCGTATTCAAAAACAGTGACATCAGTTTGCCGACAAAGGCCCGTATAGTCTAAGCTATGGTTTTTTTCATTAATCATGTGCAGATGTGAGAGCTGGACCATAACGAAGGCAGAGAGCTCAAGAATGGATGCTTTTAAGTTACAGGGTTGGAGAAGACTCTTGAGAGTCCCTTGGACTGCTAGGAGATCAGACCAGTCCATCCTAAAGGAAATCAATCCTGAATATTCATTGGAAGGACTGATGCTGAAGCTGGAGCTCCAGTACTTTGGCCACCTGATGCGGAGAGACAACTCATTTGTAAAGACCCTGATGCTGGGAAAAATTTAGGGCAGGAGAAGAAGGGGATGACTGAGGAAGAGATAGCTGGATAGCATCATCAACTCAAAGGACATGAATTTGAGCAGGCTCCAGGAGATGGTGAAGGATACGGAACCCTGGAGTGCTGCAGTCCATGGGGTGGCAGACATGAATTTGTGAATGAAAAATGATAACAAATATTTCTGGTTCTGACTTAAAATTCTTGCATCAAGAACCAAAAGGATCAAATTTTGGTGCTGATCAGGATCGAATAACTGCTCTCCTGATAAAAGCTCATGAGTATTTATAGGAACACAAAAAATTTCCCACACCCTGCAAATGTGTGTTTTAATGTCTGATATCTGATAAAAAATTACCAGGTGTGTGAATTGTGGTGGTAAATCATACTTCAGTTGTAGAAAAGCATGCATAGGAGCCAAAATACCAATGCTTGAGCATTTCAAGTTTATTTCAAGAAAAGTATAGAATACAGTAAGAACATTAAATGAGTACACATCACAACTAAAAGCTGGTTCCCAGCAGTTTAGCAGAAGCAAGATCCAGTGGTCCTCCCCCTACAGAGTATATAGAATATGTTTTCTCTCCTACAGGAAAACACTACCTTCTTCACAGGACACCTAGGATCCAAGGTTAATGGACCTCGGATAAAATGTTAACTTGGATTTCACACAACCTCCTGGCCAAGATCTTGCTATGTTACCAGTTTTGACCCTTGAGAATCTTGTCAAAACAATATACAAGCTATCAACCATGATTTTATCATCAAATAATACTGCTGTGCTAGTTGAGACAAGCAAAACCACTCAGAATCTTGAGTCAGACCCAGAGTTATAAAACAGTATTGTTTAATCATACATTTCATGCTCTGTCCAGGAGTTACTATTAGACCAAAATACACCTCTTCAGGCAGTTTCCGGGTCCTCTAGAATAAACTAATTTTATACTCCAGCCATTCAAAGAAAGGAAATCACCATTGAAGAGGAGGAGAAAAATCAATCTATCTAAAAAGTCTAGAATTTGATAGAGATTATATCATTTTTAGATAAGCGCATTAAAACAGTTATTCTAACTATCCCATATGTTCCCTACATATCTATTAGAACAGCTTGAAATAAAAAATAGTGACAATTCCAAATGCTGGTGAGAATGTGGAGAAATTAGATGACTCATATACTGCTGTTGGGGATGCAAAATGTTACCCTGGAAAGTTATTTGGTGATTTCTTAAAAGATAAATAAATACAAACTTATCAAGTGCCCCTGATAGTTCAGTTAGTGAAGAATCCACCTGAAATGCAGGCAACCCAGGCTTGAGTCCTGGATTGGGAAGATCCCCTGGAGAAGGGAAAGGCTACCCACTCCAGCATTCTGGCCTGGAGAATCCCATGGATTATATAGTCCATGGGGTCACAAAGCATTGGACACGAGTGAGTGACTTTCATTTTCACTACCACGTGCCCCGGGAATTGCACTCCTGGGCATTTATCCTCTAGTAAAGAAGGTTCATGTCCACTCAAAAACGTATCCCAAATTGTGCAGCACAGCAGATTTATTTATAGTAACACTAAACTAGAAATGAATGAAGCAATATCCTATAGCAAGTGATTAGTGAACCAATCTGACACATACATTAAGGTCTCATCTCTTCTAGTCTAAAGAACTTTCTATCATATCCTGCAATACCAGTATTATTAGGGGAAAGACTGCTTATTTGAAAAAAAAAAAAAAGAAGTTTTCTTTAAAAGTGCCAGCTACTTGATTTGTCTCTATTTGGGGAGAAATAATCATGTTATATTAGAACAGATGACAAGAAGCACAGATGTTGAAAAATATACAGACCTGTGCCTGGAAGACATGTGTTCATTACATGGTTATGCTATGAGTTTAGCTGTGCAAATTGGTTAATCTCTCCCAGATTCATATTCCTCACCTAGAAGAAGATAAAAATGACAGCTCCCAGAAAAGGTGTTGTGCTACGAAAGCCATTTAAATGAAAACCTTAATTGAAGGCCGAGTATATAAACATTCAGTTAAGATATTTTCCCTACCCAAATGTGCATTCTTTTTATGGGTGTTATGTAAGGAATAGTTCAGAGCACTGAGTCAGATTTAAAAGAAACTTGGGCTAGAATTCAAATGGCTTCTCCTACCAGTTGTGTGAACTTGGGATATCTACGTTGAGCTTCAATGTTTTCAACTCTGGAAAAAGCTCATAAATTGCACCACAGATTTTAGTATTCAGTTAATGATAAGATGATATATTATATGCATACTCTAAACACTGAATCTTCAATGACTTTACCAAGTCTATTTACTTAGACACATGGCAGTTTGGATTAAAAGTTAATCTATCTTTGTTGTTTTTGAATTAGAAATAATGCCTCTATAACATTCTAAGCAAAGTAAAATAATTGGAATCACTTGAAGTTGGAAATAATTTCTCCCTAATTTAAGATTTTCATTTTTGAGTGGATATAGGAAAGAATTTTAGTTAGAGCTGGATTTCACCTAGACTGTCTCCCAGATTTACATGCTCAATTTGTATTTGACATATGTATGTAAATAAATATAACTCTTGTGTGAAGATTCTGAAGACACCTGTCCTGAAGTTGTAAATCATAGTGAAAAGCTTCGTGACCCAGGCCTTCTAAAATGCAGAGAAGTACTGGAAGCCTTAGCACAGTATTTATATTTTCTAAAATTGCTATCAAGTTTTTTCTTAGTAATTGAAGTCAAAAAATTAAAGTTAAATATAAAAACCACCCAAGTATCCACATGAACATTAATATAAATATAAAATAATATATAACACATGTACATATTTATGCCTTTTAGTTCAAAGACTCATCATCTTTACTTCCAATAGCATTATGTTACTGAGTTGTTGCATAAAAGACAAAACTAGTAAAGGGTTAAACATAAAGAGATTTGTTTTTCAAATATACTTTCTTCAGTATATGAATAACATTAAAGAGAAGAAAAGCATTTTTAAATTGTCTAATATGATTAGAATTGCATACTGACAAATTCCATGTGCAAAGTTTTAAGGCCTGTGTGGGATATTAAAGTCCTCAGATGAAATAAATCACAATAATTTTCTCTTTATTTATTGTTTTTTTTTTTTTTTTTAATAATCTTTCCAGGTGGCCCAGTTGGTAAAGAACACTGCCTGCCAATGCAGGAGGCATAAGAGAAGTGGGTTTGACCCCTGGGTCAGGAAGATCCCTTGGATAAGGAAATGGCAATCCACTCCAGAATTCTTGCCTGGAGAATCCCATGGACACAGGAGCCTGGCGGGCTGCAGTTCACAGGGTCACAACGTGTCGGACACGACTGAAATAACTCAAAGCAAACAGGATAGGGTTAGTCTGTTTCCCCATTTAACTTCCATTTTTGGAATTGGGGAAATCTTTGCACTACTTCAGTTGGTCCACACGAATAAAGGAAGATAATATGACAGAGAAGCAAAAATTATCAGAAAGATACAATTCTATGCTGAATTTAAGCTAAAAGTAATACCACATTTTTAACCTCTGGCAAAGACAGAGTGAGTTTTGAAAAATAAAATTAACCATATTTAAAATTTTGAGTTTTGTTTGTTTATTTTCAACTCTTTATAAAGAGCAATTCAGTGTAAGGGTATTATTCATGTTACTTGTAAAGAATGCTGATGTTACAACATTTAACTAAAGTGCTTATTTCAATAGTTTTATTACTGAAATTATGTTTGGAGATCAAGACCCTCAAGGGGACTTTCTATTTCATCACCTTTGTTTCACCATAGCTTGATGTAACAAGAGTAACAAGAATGCTTCACACATAGGAAAGTCTCTGTAAATTTGCTTCATGTTATGGGAGACAATGAGAGGGAGATACACACACAGGTACACACACATGTATTTATACACATCCATACACATAATACTGTTGTCATGTTTAAGAGCTTAAAATGAAATAAAAGCATAAATTGTCTATTCAGCATCTAAAACAGAGATGCAGTTGATAAACACACTAAAGATGCATTCTCATCTCAAAATTCATAGTAGAAATCTTGGGAAGCCAATTAGGAAATTAGCAAAGCTTATGACAAAGGATGACAAGAAATATTTTTTATTGGGGGAACAAGGAAAGGCAAGTTATTAAAGAGTTGTTAAAGAGGTTCATCAGAAACATACTTATTAAAATCTTCCCAGTACTTAGAAGTGGTTTTTGATTAATATCATGAGCATACAGCTACATGGAAATAAGACAAATTTTTCAAGTCAGTCAACATAAATATTTAATGACTTCAGATTGTATATATTATGTTTCTATTAATTTTATCAGGCATAACCATCATCTAGTTATAAATCCTATTTTGTATTAAATCCCAAATATTCTCATGGAATATCAACTAAAAGACAAATTTCTGTGATTTCCCAGTAATGCAAAAATAGAAATCCAATGTACCATTTATTACCTGAGCACTGAAGTAACTCCAGTTTCCTCAAGCAGATGAGAGAAATAAAAACTCCAGAGGCATGGAAAGAAGATGTGGTAGATTCATCATCGATCTCCACTCTTTAATCCTCTTGGAATCCACAACTTTTGTCATGCTTTAGTTTGCACTAAAGGGGAGGATTTAATTTCTCATTCTTTAACTTTGGTCTGGCCATATGACTTGCATCAGCAGATAATTCTGATAATAGGGTTTAAAACATCACACATATTTCTACCTGCTCCTTTGCAGCTCCACCATTATAAAAATAACATATCCCGGTCACACAGCCTACTAGTCCAAAGGAGGAAAAATGTGGGAAGTAGAGCTGCTGTAGCCTATCCACCAAACTTGGAGAGCTTTGGATCAAGTCCAGCCCAAAAAAGATAAAACACAGTGGGCTTGAACATATGCAGAAATAAATAGTTGTCTTATCCACAAAGGTTTTGTGGTTGTTTTCAAGTGACTTATTCTGGCAAAGTTAATTGGCACAGCAAGTTAACGTAAAAAATGAGTTCACAGGCATATATTTAAAGAGGGGAGGAAACCAAAATAGAACCAAAGTTAAATTCAAGAGCTTGTGTCTTGATAGAGATGGGGAATAGCATTCCTCCCCTGATGTAATTTGCGACCCCAAGGCTGGTAGCCTGCCACGCTCCTCTGTGCATGGAATACTGGAGTGGGTTGCCATTTCACAAAGGTATGAGAAATAATTAACATCAGTGATTATATTAGCAGATACATAAAGGGAAAATTCTCCAAGAGTGATGTTTCTGTATGAACTTGTCCCACATACCAAGGAAGAGGACACTACTCCCAACCTCAAAATATCTCAGACTCGTATCTCTTGTCTTTAAAACCTGGCTATGCCTTCACAGCCAAGATGGAGAAACTCTATACAGTCAGGAGAAACAAGACTGGGAGCTGACTGTGGCTCAGATCATGAACTCCTTATTGCCAAATTCAGACTTCAATTGAAGAAAGTAGGGAAAACCACTAGACCATTCAGGTATGACCTAAATCAAATCCCTTATGATTATACAGTGGAAGTAACAAATAGATTCAATGGATTAGACCTGACAGAGTGCCTGAAGAACTATGGATGGAGGTTTATAACATTATACAGGAGGCTGTGATCAAAATCGTCTCCAAGAAAGTGGTGTTACCCACACAGTTGTATCCAGTTCTTCATGATCCCATGGACTGTAGCTTGCCAGGCTCTTCTGTCCATGGAATTTTCCAGGCAAGAATATTGGAATGGGTTGCCATTTCCTTCTCCAGGGGATCTTTCCAAGCTGGGGATTGAACCCATGTCTCTTGTATCTCCTGCATTGGCAGGCAGGTTATTTACCATTAGTGTCACCTAGAAAGCCCCAATCTCCAAGAAAAAGAAAGCAAAAAAAGCAAAATGGTTGTTTGAGGAGACCTTACAAATAGCTGAGGAAAGAAAAGAAGTGAAAGGAAAAGGATAAAAGGAAACATATATCCATCTCAATGCAGAGTTCCAGTGAATAGCAAGGAGAGATCAGAAAGCCTTCCTAAGTGATCAGTGCAAAGAAATAGAGGAAAACAATAGAATGGGGAAAAACTCTTTAAGAAAATTAGAGATACCAAAGGAAGATTTCATGCAAAGATGGGTACAGTAAAGGAAAGAAACAGTATGGAATAACAGAATCAGAAGATACTAACAAGAGGTGACAAGAATACACAGAAACTGTGCAAAATAGAGCTTAATGACCCAGGTAACCAAGACGGTGTGATCACTCAAGAGCCAGACATCCTGGAATGTGAAATCAAATGGGCCTTAGGAAGCATCACTACAAACAAAGCTAGTGGAGGTGATTTAATTCCAGTTGAACTACTTCAAATCCTGAAAGATGATGCTGTGAAAGTGGTGCACTCGATATGCCAGCAAATTAGGAAACTCAGCAGTGGCCACAGGACTGGAAAAGGTCAGTTTTCATTCCAATCCCAAAGAAAGGCAATGCTAAAGAATTCTCACACTACTGCACAATTATACTCATCTCACACACTAACAAAGCAATGCTCAAAATTCTCCAAGCTAGGCTTCAACAGTACATGAACCGTGAAGTTCCAGATGTTCATCTGAATTTAGAAAAGGCAGAGGAACCAGAGATCAAATTGCTGGCATCTGTTGGATCATAGATAAAGCAAGAGGATTCCAGAAAATCATCTACTTCTGCTTTATCGACTATGCCAAAACCTTTGACTGTGTGGATCACAACAAACTGCAAAATTCTTCAAGAGAAGAATTTCTTCAAGGGAAGAATACCAGACCATCTGACCTGCCACCTGAGAAATCTGTATTCAGGTCAAGAAGCAACAGTTAGAACTGGACATGAAACAACAGATTGGTTCCAAATTGGGAAAGGATTATGTCTGGCTGTATATTGACACCCTTCTCTATTAACTTCTATGCAGAGTACATCATGCAAAATGTCAGGCTGGATGAAGCTGGAATCAAAATTGCTGGTAGAAATATCAATAATCTCAGATATGCAGATGACACCACACTTATGGCAGAAAGCAAAGAGTAACTAAAGATCCTCTTGATGAAAGTGAAAGATGAGAGTGAGAAATCTGGCTCCAAAGTCAAGATTCAAAAAAGCTAAGATCATGGCATCCGGTCCCATCACTTCATGGCAAATGATGGGGAAACAGTGGAAACAGTGACAGACTATTTTGGGGGGCTCTAAAATCACTGCAGATGATGACTTTAGCTATGAAATTAAAAGACACTTGTTCCTTGGAAGAAAAGCTATGACCAACTTAGACAGATTCTTAAAAAGCAGAGACATTATTTTACCAACAAAGGTCCATCTAGTCAAAGCTATGGTTTTTCCAGTAGTCATATATGGATATGAGAGTTAGACTATAAAGAAAGCTGAGCACTGAAGAATTGATGCTTTTGGTGTGTTGGTGGTGTTGGAGAAGACTCTTGAGAGTCCCTTGGACTGCAAGAAGATCAAACAGTCCATCCTAAAGGAAATCAGTCCTGAATATTCATTGGAAGGACTGACGCTAAAGCTGAAAGTCCAATACTTTGGCCACCTGATGTGAAGAGCTGACTCATTTGAAAACACCCTGATGCTGGGAAAGATTGAAGGTGGGAGGAGAAGGGATGGCAGAGGACAAGATGGTTGGATGGGATCACTGACTCAATGGACATGAGCTTAAGCAAGCCCTGGGAGCTGGTGATGGAAAGGGAGGCCTGGTGTGCTGCAGTTCATGGGGTTTCAAAGGTTCAGACATGACTGAGTGATTGAACTGAACTGATACCTTTGTGTTGAAATGAAGATTTACAAGAATCATTCAGTAAATTAATCCAAAGCACTGTTTTTAGTGTAAAGAAAGCTGATATAAAAATAGTCTTGTTAGAGAAGATAAATTTTAAAGAAATTAATAAAGGTTATACATAAAATAAATGATTAATCATCTAAAAGTACTTAACATGTATATGTTTGTGCTTAATAATATGTCTTTAATATATAAAAAGCAATAACTGATAGAGAGGTTAGAAAGACAATGTGTACTCATGAAAGGAGATATGAGTACCTACTCTCTTGTGCTCAGGGAATCTGGATTTATTTACCAGCAGAAGCATAGACATGAATATGTTAAGAGTTTGGCAGAGGATTCTACCTGTATCCCTGCCTTTAAAAAAAACCAAAAAACTTCACATAGAATTACCACCATGGAGGAATCACTGGAATAAAAACGCTTATATGTTATTAAGTGACAACACGATGCTTAACTCTTGTATCGCTCTTCAAGACAGAATTGAAAGCCACAAGTTCCACCTCCTGTTTCATTTACCCCCAGTCTGTTCTGTCAATATCTCTTCATTGATGAAAACAAATAACAGCATTGGAGAATAACCACAGGGTAACTGCTTACATCCCAGACAACATGGTCGCTGGCATAGATTTGATTATAGATATATGATTATATTATTGGATTTTTTTTGTTTGTTTTTGAGCATTTACTGAGTGAGTATTGTCATATATTGGGATTTAGAAGTGGGATAGCAGACTTTCTTTGTGGAAAATTTAGAGTGGCAAAAAAGGAGAACAAGAAGTATTTTCTAATACCATCAATATCACAGAATTAAAGACATCGAAAACTGGGTGCTTTGGTTTGTTTAGGATCAAAAATCTTGCATCATGTAGAAATGGGTTACACCATGTGATATATTTCTTTTACAGCTGTAGAGAAAATGTAGCTTAATATTACTTTGATTTTCAAAGTCAAAGTTGCAAACTAATTTGATTTCTCACATTAATTGACCAGAATGTAAGTATCTCAGGCTCTGTCCAAACAAGCTACCTCTCCCCATCTGCCAGCCCTATGTTCATGGACATTTAAAAATGGCACCTTCTGTAAATAACAATTTCATCAATATGCTCATAGCTAAATTGTCTTATATTTAAACAAGTTAGCTTGCATCTCTTCTTTTAATTTAAAAACAGTTATTCTACTCAAGAGAAAGTTACACAGAAAGTTAGGTACTAGCGTTGCACAGTGAAGTTATATAAGAAAATATGGCAATATAGTAGTAGAAATTATGAGTAAACATTTTCCTAAAGTATAAAATCTTATAACTCATTTTTTGCTTCTCTAATTTGCAAGAGCATACCCATCATATTTTCTATAGGAGAAAAATAATTACCTAAAGAGACAAGTTCATATTTTGGAGAAATTTCACAGGAATTGAGAGGCAATAAAATTATGTCTATATTCTTCTTCATAGCAAGAACCATATATACAATATGGGGGCTGTATATTTGACTATAAAAGCATTCTACAGGAGGGGTCATCTTCAGGAGGGAGGGGAGAAACCACTGCAGATGACTTTACTCTGGGGCTTGGCGAAACCAATCATTTTTATGAATGCCAAGTATTAACAACTGTTTATCTTATAAACCCCTTTACCCCCCCCACACAGCCACAGTGGAGCATCAGTGTGTGGGCACGCACGGACTGTGTAAATGGAGTCATTATCCAAGCATAAGATGCTATATCATTGTGGATTTAGCTTTTCAATTGAATCTCTTTAAGCAATGTTTAAAAAAAAAAAAAAAGATATTATTCTCTAACAAAGGAGTAATTTGCATTAGCGGTACGTTTGGTTTTTGGTGTTGCTCTGATTTTTAGAGGTTTATTTCATTTAATAGAGATTCATGCAATTATGAAAATGTTATTTTTCAAGTACTTATCAGTACCAGACAGTATGGCTAGTTTCGGCTTAGGGCAATTATCAGTTAATTTGGCATCTATCTAGTAGATTGGCTCCCAAATCACAAGGCTTTTCAGACTAAATAGCATTTATTTTGTGAGTTGCTCACAAGTGCTCATCTGCCTGTATGAAATTTCCCCTCTGATTCTGGCTTCTGAATGTGCATGTTAAGCAAAATTGTAGGGCTGAATCTGCTTAATGTTTCAGGTTCTGACTAACTTATTGTCTTCTGAACTCATTTTTATAGTTTTTAACTCCCCCAATTAAGATTTAATTATTTTAGTAAGGATTTGTATAGCTGACTCACTGTGCTGTGTACCTCAATTGGGAAGCCTGCATCATAAATGGAAATGTGGGGAGATTTTACTAAAAATCCGAGTTCATTTGCACACCAACCCACACGTGCATAAAGGCAAAACAACATTAAACAGAAAACCACCAGCAAGTAGACAGTTGGTTTCCACAAGTTAGGAAAACATGTATAATTTAAATGTAATTTTATATGATACTGCAAAGCCCAGAAAACAGAGGTCTAAAAACAGAAGCGGTACATGTGCATTTTTTTTTTTTTTGTATACACTATACTTTTCAAAGTATAACAACTGAATTCACTCTAAGATTGTATACAATAGCTTTAGCCACGCCTTGGCAAAGCACATTAATAATTCATGGTAATCTAAAAAATATGAGGCACATTGCTTGTAATGGCAATAAAGATATTTGATATGTGTATGTATTTGTATATTTCATGGTTCTTGATATTTAACGAAAACTCAACTTGAGGTGTTTTTATTGGCTAACTATTGTTTGTTCATCATAAGCTTCATAACTTATGACATTGCTGTGTGTATATCAGTTTCACTCAGAGTAGTGAAAAATTTTCTTAGGTAATGGTGCCACCTTCATCATCCTTCATTTGCGCTACATATACAAGTATAGTTTTTATACAACATAGTTCTCACACCAGTGATTTCTGAACAGTCTTAAAGATTATGTAACATATTTTTAATCAAAACACAATAAAGCAACATAAATATTCTTCCACTTTATCAGTAGCCGAAAAAAAATTACTTTGAATCTTATCATTTTATTCAGATCATTAAACGATTGAAGGTGATTTGTCCATTTATTCTGCTTATTGACTACTCTGGTTAAGCATGAGAACTTTTAGAGAATTGAACAAGGGAGTACAGAGGTAGTTAGTCTGTTATAGTGGAGCTTAAGAGAACTAATTTAACTACCTTGGAATCTAACTGCTTGCTTTGGCATAGCCAAGGCACAAAGTATCCTAAACTGGGTAATTAACAATTACCCAAAGGAGGTCACTTTGAATTTGGCACACAGTGGGAGTGCAAGCATGTCCTAGCTGGATCCAACTGAACTGGTAATCTACTTATACACACAGTATTGTCATGACTGATGCTTACAATCAGCATCACTTCAGATGAGTGAGGCCCCGTGCTATAGTGACTATAGATCCACTGTGCATGCATTCTAATATTCTCATTAAAAATTGTTTTTAAGTGTTTCCATTGACTTTGTTTCAAAGTTAATATTCAGCTTATGTGCTATGTTGAAAAATATAGTGCATCCCATAGAATCTCCCAAGTGTTTGATTCATTGATGTACTGATCGATGTTGTTACTGTTCAGTCGTTCAGTCATCTCCAACTCTTTGGAAGCTCACGGACTGAGGCACGCCAGGACTCCCTATCCTTCACTATCTCCTGGAGCTTACTCAAACTCATATCCATTGAGTTAACGATGCCACCCAACCATCTGGTCCTCTGTCATCCCCTTCTCCTCCTGCCTTCAATCTTTCCCAGCATCAGGGTCTTTTCCAATGAGTCAGTTCTTTGCATCAGGTGGCCAAAGTATTGGAGATTCAGTTGCAGCATCAGTCCTTCCAATGAATACTCAGGACTGATTTCCTGTAGGGTTGACTGGTTTGACCTCCTTGCACTCCAAGTGACTGTCAAGAGTTTTCTCCAAAACCACAGTTCAAAAGCATCAATTCTTTGGTGCTCAGCCTTCTTTATGGTCTAATTCTCACATCAGTTTATGACCACTGAAAGAATCATAGCTATGATTATACAGACCTTTGTTGGCAACGTGATATCTCTGCTTTTTAACACACTGTCTAGGTTTCTCACAATTATTCTTTCAAGGAGCACGAGTCTTTTAATTTCATGGCTGCAGTCAAAATCTGCAGTGATTTTGGAGCTCAAGAAAATGAACTCTCTAACCATTTCCATTGTTTCCCCATCAATTTGCCATGAAGTGGTGGGAAGGGATGCCATGATCTTCATTTTTTGAATATTGAGTTTTAAGCCAGTTTTTCACTCTCCTCTTTCACCTTCATTTAGAGGCTCTTTGGTTCCTCTTCACTTTCTGCCATAAGGGTGGTGTCTTCTGCATATGTGAGGTTATTGATATTTCTACCAGCAATCTTGAACCTAGATTATGCATCATACAGCCTGGCATTTCTCATGATATACTTTGTATGAAAGATAAAATGCAGGGTGACAATATACAGCCTTGACATATTCCTTTCCTGATTTGGAACCAGTCTGTTGTTCTATGTCCGGTTCTAACTGTTGCTTCTTGACGTGCATACAGATTTCGCAGGAGGCAGGTAAAGTAGTCTGGTATTTCCATCTCTTAAAGAATTTTCCAGTTTGTTGTGATCCACACAGCTTATTTAACTTATATGCAGAGTACATCATGCAAAATGTCAGGCTGGAGGAAGCACAAGCTGGAATCAAGATTGCCAGTAGAAATACCAATAACTTCAGATATGCAGATGACACCACCCTTATGGCAGAAAGTGAAGAACTAAAGAGCATCTTGATGAAAGTGAAAGAGGAGAGTGAAAAAGCTGGCTTAAATCTCAACATTCAGAAAACTAAGATCATGGCATCTGGTCCCATCACTTCATGGCAGATAGATGGAGAAACAGTGGAAACAATGGCTGACTTTACTTTTGGGGGATCTCCCAAATCACTGCAGATGGTGACTGCAGCCATGAAATTAAAAGACACTTGCTTCTTGGAAGAAAGCTATGACCAAGTTAGACAAGCTTATTAAAAAGCAGAGACATAACTTTGCCAACAAAGGTCCGTCTAGTCAAAGCTGTGGTTTTTCCAGTAGTCATGTATGGATGTGAAAATTGGACCATAAAGAAAGCTGAACGCGGAAGAATTGATGCTTTTTTGAAACATGTATATTACCGTATGTGAAACAGATCGCCAGTCCAGGTTTGATGCATAAGACAGGGCACTCAGGGCTGGTGCACTGGGATGACCCTGAGGGATGAGATGGGGAGGGAAGGGGGATGGGGGTTCAGGATGGGGGACACATGTACACCCATGGCTTATTCATGTCAATGTATATGGCAAAAACCACTACAATATTGTAAAGTAATTAGCCTCCTATTAAAATAAATAAATTAATTTTTTAAAAAAAGAATTGCTGATTTTGAACTGTGGTGTTGGAGAAGACTCTTGAGAGTCCCTTGGAATGCAAGGAGATCCAACCAGTCCATCCTAAAGGAAATCAGTCCTAAATATTCATTGGAAGGACTGATGCTGAAGCTGAAACTCCAATGCTTTGGCCACCTGATACGAACAGCTGACTCATTTGAAAAGACCCTGGGGAAGACTGAGAGCAGGAGAAGGGGACGACAGAGGATGAGATGGTGGGATGGCATCTCCAACTCAAAGGACATGAGTTTGAGTAAACTCCAGGAGTTGATGATGGACAGGGAGGCCTGGCTTGTTGCAGTCAGTGGGGTTTCAAAGAGTCGGACGTGACTGAGTGACTGAACTGAATTGACCACAGTCAAAGGCTTTATCATAGGGAAGCAGAAGTAGTTTGTTTTTTTTTTTTTCCCCCTGAAATTTCCTTGCTTCTTCTATTATCCAATGTATGTTGACAGTTTGATCTCTGGTGTCTCTGGATTTTCTAAGTCCAAGTTTGTACATCTGGAATTTCTTGGTTCACATATTGTTGAAGCCTAGTTTGAAGGATTTGGAGCATTACACTTCACTAGCATGTGAAATTAGTGCAATTGTATGGTAGTTTGACTCTTCTGTGGCGTTGCCTTTCTTTGGGATTGGAATGAAAACTGATCAAGCTTTTACTGAGCATCTATTACACTGTACACTAGACACTCTCATTTGGACACTGGACAAGTACAGACTAGTGGAAGAGAGAAGCAGAAGCAAATTTATTAAATTCAAATTTATGTGATAATAAAGTATACTGCTATATTGGTGTATTTGCACTAGCATCACTATAAATTTCGGGTGAACTGTTGCATTTTTAGGATTACATAATCCCTTCACAGTTAATGATTTTCAACATTTGCTGCCTGTTTGTGAAGTATATCTTCCTTTTATTTGCATTATATTTACTATTCCTTATTTTAAACAGGTTCACACAGTTCATTGTTTAAATAATTTATTGTATTTATTAGTGAATACCAATCAATTTCAAATTATAGTGATAGTTGTAGTTTCATTAATGCATTATTGTTAGCCACTTTTTTTGAAGTTGATTTGCTTCTTTGCCTTATATTTATGGATTATCTCAAATTTTCTTATCATTTATTTTTATTCATCCTGTGTTGCATTGACCCAATAACCTGAGACTCATCGGCCAATTCCGTATCTCATTTGTATGCACCTTGGTTAGTGTCATGTGAATATAGTTTTGTGCACGTGTATAATTGCACTATAATCTTTTCCAGAGCACCCCACCGTTGTATGCTTAGGAAGTTTGCTTCTTATGTGTAAGAAGACCCTTTGTTCCTTTTTGTTGCTGCTATATCTAAGCCACTCTTCTTTTATAATAGTTCCCTCTCCATTTCCCCACCTCGCCTGTTGATTTAACTGTACTGTACTAATTAACATTGCTTAAGTTTTTCCCCATGTATCTTGCCCTCCCGAGTATGAGAGATTAGTTCCTCATATTTTCCTTTACAGAAGCCAGATTTCCTCTTTTAGGTGTGCAGTTCACAACTATGACATATAGGTGGTATATATAAAATAATCTCTGTGCCATTTAAAATATATAAATCAATGAACAGCTTATACTTAAAGACCTGATACATATAAAGAGTTATTAAAGTCGGTGATGCATCATGAAAGGGGTACCAATGCTCTGTTATTGAGTTTTAAGAGAATAAAAAAGTCGTAGCTTTCCCCTAGAAGGAACAGATAAGAAAAGTTAAATTATAAAAACACTATTAACAACGTATTTTGAGAACTGACTATTTGACATTCAGAGAGCCTCAAGGACCGGGTGAAAGAGACTAGCGCAAAGACACTGGCGTTATACAGAGTGGCATTCTAAATTTGGGGGAAATCAGTTCCAAATTTTCATTTTGAATTTTGGCCAGTGTGTAAAGTAAGACAAAAATTTTCATTGGAAACTAGTTAGAAGGCTAATTTGGGGGCATATTGTAGAAAGTCATTTATGTAAGAGTGGCAGGATTTTAATTTTTTATCTGGCCAATTGGAAACCAGTGAAAAATTAGAATCATATTGTACTAACATATGTGTTTTATAATTTTATATTAAAATATGATTTTATGAAATGAAATGAAACACCAAGTATTTCTTACATAATTACATGTATGAAGTCATACCTAAATAAGTCATATCTGAGACAAAACAAAAATTAGGAAAATGAATATACATACACATGGCCCAGAATTAATAGAAGAAAAAATGCATTGACATAAATTATTATGCACAAAACCAAGAAAATATGTTGTTTGACCATTTTATACAATGTGGTAGATAAATACAGAGCCCAGTGGAAAAAATAGGCAATTCTAAATATGTAAGATAAAAAGAAAGATAGATGTCAGAGACTTCACAAAGAATTTCTGATGTGTTAAACAATGGTTAGAGTTTGAGCGCAACAGGAGACTGAACTTTATTTCACATTTTGGCTTGCTCATCACGTGAATTTAAGTAGTTCTGACTTTGAATGAAAACTGCAAGTTGAAAACCTTCCAAGCTGTCTGTAGCTTCCCGCTCTGGATTCACTCAGAGGTAATAATAGGGGTTATCCCATTGTATGAGAAAATGGAAGGAGATAGGGAGATGGTGCCAAGATAACAAGAAAGTCTTCATTATTCGCTGAAGTTTGCAGTGATTATGCTTGAAGAGAGAGGCTTTTATGCTACACAATCACCTTTCTTGGCACGACCCTGTCCTTTCCCTTGGATCTAAGGCACTCGAGACTACCAGAGATGAATGTGCTCCCGTTTTGAAACTTCACTGATGTTCATTCTGCTTAGAAATTTTATAGAGTCTGACGAATCTTACTTCTTACAATCTGATTTACTTCAACATATATCATTTTATTTTATCTCCATTTGACAGATTTTTTTTAATGTTCATCCTTTAATTGGCATATGGCCCAAATAAGTTTTATGGAAAAAACGATAGAGAGGTTCTCTAGAGTTTTTAATTAGGTCAAGTCAATTTTCTCTTCTTCTTAAGCCAAGGGCATCATTATTAGAAAGTGCCAAATGTGATACAGGATTTCAAAAGCAGCACAATCAATGGTTTTCCCATTGTCAGGGAATAATAGAGCTGAAGCTTAATTACATTTCAAAAATGAATAGAAAAAAATCTTGAGGTACAGTAGCCTTTTACCATAGGTTTTCTGAGGCCAAAATTTATAAAAGTAGAGATAAAAATTTGTCAGTTTTCTCTGACTATTTAATATGCATTTAGACTCATCAGTCTTTTGCTGAGAAGGGCTATAACGTTGTGATAGTTCAAGGCTGTGCAGTCATGTGACTTCAAATTGGTAGATGTTATCTGATTTTAAATAACATTTTTGTCTGTTTCTTTATACACAAAGAAAGATTAATTCACCTAAAATACTTCCATGGTACTTTCAGCATTGTACTTCGCACATTTCTTTTACTGCAGAGAAGTTAAAACAATGTACTACAAAATCTCCTATGTATGCTAAGCTGGATTCAGCCTCTGGTTAAAAACAAAACCAAGCTTATACTTGGCTAAAATTCAGTTCACTTGAGATCATTTTCTGAATTAAGATAATTTTCTGAATTAATATAATTTAAAAACCTCATGATAAACTGTTGCCTTTTAATATTTGTAGTATCACTACTAGTAAAATCCTATATACAAAACCTCTCAGTGTTTAAGTGCACATAGCAAATATTCGCACATAGCAAATATCTCACTTGCTATGTATATAACAGGTTTTAGAGCCAGTGTAATTATACTTAAAATGTGTGTAGGTAAGAGAATTGCAACTAGCAGTGTTAAATGCCTTGCTCATGATTATACAACATGATTTGTAAGCCAGGGTCTTTGTGTACGTGTGTGTTTAATAGAGATGAGAGAGATGTCCTAAGACTTGGGCTCAGTACCGTAGATACTTACCTATGAACATTTCAGTCCAGATATAATTCAATGGCACCCTGGGAGGGGGTGGGGAATGAAAAAAGAGAGGAGGACCTGTTTCTGATCTAAAGGGATAGCCCTGCTTGGAACTTCGTGTGAAGAGAGGCAAGCTAAATAGCACTGCAGCTGGAGCTGCTTCTTCCAAACGGGGTGTTTCTCAAGGCACAGGATAAGCCAGCAGTTTGTACCTCTGCTTTATTCACAGATTAAGTGTGACTCCTTAAAAAAAAAAGAAAAGAAAAGGATTTGCATGAGGATCAGGCTCCCTGCTTTGCCATCTAACTTACTTCTTCTTCCCCAATTGCTTTTTTCTGACCTTTTTCAATTTCTCTAGCCTTTCTAGAAATAGATAAGTAAACAGCTCCTTCCTTCCATTACTAGAATTGTTAATGTCTCAAAAGTGGATTATAGTTTTCCAAAGGAAGGCTGTTAAAATCATTTTCCTCCAGGTTTTGATAAAATATCATAAAAGAACCTATAAATATACACAAGAATTTTATTTTTATTTTACTTTTTAAGTTTACCCATTGTTTAATATAATTATAAAATGTTATTTAATTTTCTTTAAATTTTATAGTGGAGTATAGTTGATTAACAATTGTATTAGTTTCAGGTATAAAGCAAATTGAATCACTTGTACATATACATGTATCTATTTTTTTTCAAATTTTTTTTCCCATTTAGTTATTACAAAATATTAAGCAGAATTCCTGTGCTGTATAGTAGGTCCTTGTTGGTTATTACAAGTGAATCCCAAACTCCCAATCATTCCCTCCCCCACCTTCCCCCCTGGTAACTGTAAATTCATTCTCTAGGTCTGTGAGTGCACTTCTGTGTTGTAAATAAGTTTATTTGTGTCATTTTTTTAGATTCAGCATATATGCAATATCATATGATATTTGTCTTCCTCTGACTTATGATAATCTTCAGGATTGTCCATAATGATTTCAAATGTTAGTGATTCAAACTCAGGACAATAGGCTTATAAACACATTTACTTTGAAGAATCCAAAATAAAATTTAAATTTAAAATTGCTTATTTGTTTGTAAAATATGTTTTATACAATGGTCCTATGTATGCAATTATTTGAAAATTAAGTACACTAAATTCAGAGAAATAAGCAAAAATATCTGCATGGAAATTGCAACCCTTCTCATCTATATTTATGGAAAAGTCTTGTCGAACAAACCAATAATCATAAGATACAATAAGAAATATCTTGGTCTCACATTGCCCCTTAAAATTCTAAATGTATCTTTCATCATAACTCATAATATGTGTAGGCCTCTTGAGTCTTCTTCTTTCTCTAAGGTAACACAAATTTTTATGAACTTTAAGAGCAAAATATGCCCCAATTCAATCAATAAAAATGCTAGCAATGTGTAATAACTAATTTAACATTAAATCATCTTGTCTTCCCGGATGAAGCTGAATATTGGCTGACATCTCTTTTTCAGAAGCTTTAATCAGAAGCACTTCACTTTTAAATGACCTCAGGCCACAAGTCCTTGTGTGGGTTCCATATCTTCTCCCACAAGTTCTACACACGTGTCACGTCATCAGAGGGGTGTGCAGTCACTTCCCAAATGACTTCTCCGCTTCTGTTACTATGGTGCTGTAGCCAGCCTCTCTTCTTTTAGTGTGCTTAAGTGTGTCCACACCTCAGAATGCTGTGTCCACACCTCAGAATTCCGTGTCCACTAACCTCAGGGGACACGGGCCAAGTTCCCATAGAAAGCCCACTCAGCGGACTTGTGAAATGCAGACAACTCCCTTCCCCTGGAGAGCAATCCACAAAACTTTCCAAACCAATTCAACTCAAAACCCAAAAGCTCTCCAGTCTCTCAAAAACCTTACCCTTATTTTCTCTCCATGTTAGTCAGTAACTTTTAAGAGGTTTATGAGCGCTTGCTACAAGATCTGTCATTGTGGACGGTTTCACCCTTCACTTTGCACTGGAGTAGCATCCATTGCCTCCATGACTCAATTGAACTGGGGTTGGGAAGAGTTCCTGTTAACTTGACACGTGTATACATACAAATACAATTACAGGAGAAGTGTGTTTAAAATAGATTGCAGCGTCTATTGAATTCTAAACAAAACATACAAAAAAGCATTAGCTAAACGTTAAAAAAAGAACTATTATGGACTGATCCTATATAGCTCCTATATTTTCAAGAACCCTTTCTTGTAGATTTATTTTGTGAAATTTCTTCAAATTTTATTTCCACCACTTTTCTGTCTCAGAAATAATGCTTTATTATTTTTTCGACTTTGCCTTATGAAAATGTTTAAGCACAGAAAATCTGAATGTTGGTGTTTGCATGTGTGTGTATCTTATAGAATCAACAGCAGGTACTGTCTTGCCATATTTGCTTTGCCCCTCTGTTGTTTTAGTCCTGAATCATTTGAATGTAAGCTGCAGATCTCCACCAGACACAGGTTAGGGAACTTCCCAGAACTTCTCATCCTCTGTTTCTCAGGCCTCAGCTTTTGGCCGTGTTGCCCAACCAGAACAGCTTTTGCAAAGCACCATGCCATTTCAGCGGTTGTCAAATTGTGGACACTGGCACTCCCGTAGACGGAAGAGCTCCGTAAGCAGTGTCTGTGGAGGAGCCCCTGGGCGTACCCCCTGGCCAGACTGGGCTGCAAAGACTCTGGTTTCACCAGATGCTGCCCGTTGATCAGGCCTTACGACCTGGAAATTAGGCAGAGTTCAGACTGGTGGATTTGACTTTAACAAGGAGACATGGGAATGGGAGGGAAAGAACCACTGATAAATAGCATTTCCTCACCCTCTTTCGTGGCCTATTTCAAGATTCAGCAGATCTGCACAGGCTGTCTGGAGATGGCCACTGAGGCTGAACCCCTGTTTGTGAGGCTGTGGTCGGTTCAGTAAGGCAGCCCTGAGGAATCAGCCTCCTTCTCTTGTCTCACTTCCCCGTTTCTCTGAGGCCTGCTTCTTTGAAATTGTACTCTTATCCTCATGAAGTGTTAACATATATTCTTTTTTTTTTTCCCTAGGTCTTGTTTTTGAGGGAATTAAGAATTCATATACTTGGCACCAAGAATAGTGCTAGAAAGTGGACTCTTGAGGTCTGGGATTTAAACTTGTATTGCTTTCCAATCTGAAGGCAACAGAAACCACATTGCTATTGGTGGAGAAATGGTGATTATCCCTCATATGTAATGACATCATGGAGGCTTAGATGCCGAAAATACAGTAGGAGATCAGGTGACTGCTACACATGACTGATGGGTCTGACACAATTATGACTACAAAGATACTAGCGTGGCTTGACTGTTTCTAATGGCAATGAAAGTCTGGAAAAGATTGACAGGTGAATGGCAGTGTATTGTCATCTTAAGCAGACAGTGAAAACTGGTCAATCAGTCATGTCTGACTCTCTGTGACCCCATGAACTGCAGCCTGCCAGGCTCCTCTGTCCATGGAATTCTCCAGGCAAGCATACTAGAGTGTTAGTCAGTCATTCCCTCCTCTAGGGGATCTTCCCAACCCAGGGATTGAACCTGGGTCTTCCGCATTGCAGGTGGATTCTTTACCATCTGAGCCACCAAGGAAGCTGAAAAAAACAAACAAACAAACAAACAAAAAACAGACAGCTTCTATGATAGCTTTAGCAGAGACACATCTTCCTCTAATCTCAGAGTGGATTCTGCCCTTGGAATGCCCTAGGCTCTAACAGACCCTGAGCAACTAAACTTGAAACATCAAAGAAATGAGAGGAAGAACAGCCAATGCTGAGCTGGCTGATATCAGATCAACTGAGTCACATGTTTTGCAAGAGCAGAAGAAGCAACTGCCTTTTAAAAATAGAAGTGGCAGATGAAGGATCAGGCATAAGCCTTTCCAGATGGCACGAAAAAATTAGATGAGTCAGTGGTCTGGTTTCCCTTGTCACTTACTTATCTTGCTCCCAGAACACGCAGTGGTCTCCTAGGACAGTCTCTATGATCAATTGCAGAGGAGGAAAGGACTTAGGTCTACAAGTAAAAAGATGTGATATGTCAACTCTAGCCAGAAATAGACTGCTCTGGATTATAGCTGTTTTCATGGATCACCGTGAAGGGAAGCAGAGAGAGATTCAGGGTGTAGACTGTGAGTGGTACCCTTGATTGACCATTTAAGGAGAGACAGAGGTGACCTGAGACGGAAATCAGAACTGACTTCTCAGCTGTAATAAATGCTTGGGACATTGATCAGAAGCTTGGGAAAACAACTCCGAGTGGTCAGGAAATGCTCTATGAGACATATTTATGTGAATGGACTTGGGCATGGGGAATACTTGTCAGATATTTCTCTCTCACTCTAGTGACTACCAGGGAGCATTTACTCAAGGAGGATGTTATAAGTGGGTGAACAGGACAGCCCATCCTATGGAGGCCAAACGATTTGACTCCCCAATGCATTCACTGACACAGACAGAACCCTCTGTTAGCAAGATGGAGATAAGTTGCTTCTACTATGGTATATCCAAATGACTCGCATCAGAGGCTTATCTTACATCCTCGATGATTGCTCAGGAAAGCAGCTACCTAAATCGGATCTTGACAGGTATTTTGAACTCCTTCTGGTCCAGTCGGGGCAGTGATGTATCCTCACTGAAGTGAACTTATACTCTAGATTCACTCCTTCCTTCCCTGACTTTGAAATTTTTAAGTGTCACCACCATTTGAGGACTTATTGAATGACAGACAACATTCTATTGTATCCTTCAGAGCATTGATTCAGATCAAAGAATTTGTTCATGGCAAAGAAAAAATTCACTTATAATCACAGAATATACTGTTTTTTTTTTCCCATTTTATTCCAAACCCCAGAAATTGCTGGCTTGAAAAAAAAAATCACAAAATAGCCTGTCAGGGATAAAACTAAGGTACTAATTTCAAGCAACACTTTGTACATTTGGTGTATAGTCTTATAGGCTGTGATATAGGCACTTAATAAACAGGAAATGCTGAAATATGTTAGTTCAAGAATCCAGAGATAGAAATAGCATTGTTCCTTTTTATTACCAATCCTTTTAATTGCTCTCTTCCTTGAAAAGTAGGCTCTCCTGGGTAAGAAGTCATGATTTACAGATAAGAAAGTGTGTTTCTGCCAAGAGACACAGAGAGAATTCCACTAATTGTAAAGTTTCATTAACTGACCATTTATGAATTTTTCATCCTATTGAGTTATTAGGCAATGACAAGAATACTGATATTACCATGGTAAATCAACTTGGTTTATCTTGAAAAGTTAGTTGTCACAGAAAAGTTGATTAGGGAAGAGTATGGTTTTGAATCCAAAGGATCTACCTGGATTACAGCTAATGATAGATCTAAATGGAAATTTACAAAGAAAAAAAAAATGTGGATCAACTGAGAGCATGCAATTACTGTTTTAGAATATTTGGAGAAGAAACTCTGGAACAACTTACCAGGCACGCAACCTAGACTATCTTAAGAGCTAGCCAGCATGAAGAAATCTAGAATGAGAGGTACAGATAGGAAGTAGAAAATATCAATTTTGACCCAGAACCAGATGAACATGGGGACAGTAATATACTTTGTTAATCTTAGCAAATCTCCTATTTAGCCTTAGCCAATCTCATATTCAGAGACTGCAACTATCCCTCAGCTTGAAAAATTGGACATCACAAATTATTCACCGCTCCAGACTGGCTTGATTTCCCCCACTACCCGTATGGCTGCTTGTCTTGCTCTCTGGCCAGAGTGGAGTTCACAAGTTTCAGGAATATTTCAGCGATGTTAAAGCACCAGCCTATGTTGCTGACATTGCTTGTATCACAGACCAAAGAATCTCCTGTGTATGTCATCTGCTTACCGGAGAAGTCCATGGCCAGGCCCTTACTGGACTGCACCCACTGAGAATTTTACTTCATCATGGGTTCTCTGCTGGGACCAGAGATGCCACCTTATTTGTGTGAGTGACTCTCAGTGGCAAAAACAGGGAGCCATGCTATTTTACCATATTACCTTATCCATCATATGAGATCAGATCCTCTGAGTCTTGTAAGAATGAAAGCTATGTTATATCCAGTGACCTTTTAAATCGCATGCTCTACTTATTGCTTAGCATAGTTTTATCTTTCTCCTGGATCGCAGAAAGTAATTGAAAACTCTTATGTTGGCAGATCAATTTCTTTTCTGTGCATATTCTAGTTTTAATTGTCTTATTATCATCTAATGAGTTCTCAAAAAAAGAAAGATTAAAAATATCACTTATAGAAATGTGACTTGAAAGTTGTGTATCTCACATCTGGTGGCATCTCTTTGCACAAACTCGGCCAGGGTTCACACATAACTCAGCAGAGCTTGGGAAGGGCATCCTCCGGCTGGAGAACACTGTGTCAGAAAGGGCAGATGGCTCCATTGCAAGATGGAAGATTGAATCATGGAATAATTAGCACTTTCAGTGACATAGTCCCTCCTAAATTTCAGAGAACTTTATGGTGTGTTTAGGGATTCTAAAAGAGGTTCTCTTTTCTGTTTTGTGGGTCACAGTCCTAAACTGTGATCACTTGTTTGTTCTATGACATTCTTTCTCATTATTTAAATCAAGTCATCTCTGATTTCTTACTTCACAATGAATATTTCAAACTTTTTTAGTGTCAGCTAGTAAACTGAATGTTTGTGTTCCCCACAAATTCTTGTATTGAAAGCCTAACTTCTCAAATGATGGATTTAGGTATTGGGGGCTTTGGGAGGTGGTTAGGTCATGAGAGTTGAGCCCTTGCAAATGGATGTGAGAGCTGGACCATAAAGAAGGCTGAGTGCCAAAGAATTGATGCTTTTGAACTGTGGTGCTGGAGAAAACTCTTAATTCTCTAATGTGTTGTTATGAAATTTTATTATTTTTTTCTTAACCCCAATTCACCCTTTTATCTCATTCTATTATTACCTTATTTTGGACCTCCAGTTTTAGTGAATTTTCTTATTAAGTTTCTCTTCTGTATTTATTTTGTGTAAATGTACATTTTTTCTTCTCTGTCATTGCATATTTTCTTTTCAACTTGGTCTGTTTTATACTTTTTAAAAGAGAAATTTCTTAATTTTTAAAATTCTATATTTTCCTTTAGAAAAGTAGCTCATGCTTGCATCGTACCATGTGCTTTTTCTTTTTAATCTTCTCAACATTAACAAGGCAACCTTTGTTCAGATTTTCAAATTGTTCTGACTTAATGTGTGTGTCTTACATGATATTCTTCCCACTATAAATGAGAACTGTTTACTCTCTGAATAGCAGTTTAAAGATGGAGTGTTGTGTTATGTGTCCTCCGCCATTGTGAAGAAGCAAAACTAAATGAGGAAAAGAATCAATAGGTGTTAAATGTCGTCCTTTCTCGCAGCAGTGGATAGTGCTATTATGTGCTGGATTACGTTCCTCTGCCCAGCTTTCTCGTGTTGAATCTCTAACTCCCATTAGTCGGAATGTGACTATATTTGGAAGTAGGGTCTGTGTAGTCAAAGCATTGGTTTCTTCAGTATTCATGTAGGATTGTGAGAGCTGGACAATAAAAAAGGCTGAGTACTGAAGAATTGATGCCTTCAAACTGTGGTGCTGGAGAAGATTCTTGAGTGTCCCTTAGACAGCAAGGAGATCAAACCAGTCCGTCCTAAAGGAAATCAACCCTGAATATTCATTGGAAGGATTGATGCTGAAACTGAGACTCCAATACTCTGGCCAGCTGATGCAAAGAGCTGAGTCATTGGTAAAGACTCTGATGCTGGGAAAGATTGAAGACAGGAGGAGAAGGGGACAACAGAGGATGAGATGGTTGGATGGCGGATGGCATCACTAACTCAATGGACATGATTTTGAGCAAACTCCACAAGATGATGAAGGACAGGGAAGCCTGGTGTGCTGCAGTCCATGGGGTTGCAGAATCGGACACGACTGAGTGATTGAACAACAAAGGGCCCTTAAAGAGGAAATTAAGTTAAAATGAAGGCATATTCACATGGGCCATAATCCACAATGACTGCTGTCCTTATAGGAAGAGGAGATGAGGCCATAGGCATGCAGATAGAAAGACCATATAAAGATACAGGGAGAAGACACACATCTACAAACCGAGGAGAGAGGCCTTAGAGGCAAACCAAGTCTGAAACACTGTGTTCTCAGACTTGTAGCAACCGGAACTGTGTGAAAAGCATTGCAGTTGTTTAAGCCCACACTGTGATACTTGATTTGTCAGCCCTGGAGAACTGATAGAAATGCTTTCTGCTTTCTCTTCTACAATTGTCTCAAATATCCTATGCACTTTTCAATAAATGATATTGGTCGTGTTATTTTCCGATGAACGTGTATAGTCTTGTGGTTTAGAAATTCAGCTCAGTTCACTATGCAGAAATGAAGCAGCGACTTCTCTCGCCTCCGCTAAAATTCTCACATTATATCACAGGAATCTCTAATATAAAAGATATTTTGAGTCCCTCCTGAGCCGCCAGCTCTTCCATTCTGCATTCTTGTGTTTATAGCCTGAAGAATTTGTTTTAATTTTCAGAATTTTGACAATTAAATTTTGTTTTCTGTTGCAGCTCTTCTTAGAATTAAATGTGTAGCCAGGCTGGAAATATCTTCTTGCTCTCTTCTTAAATTTCAAATTGAAATCACATTTCATTACCTTATTCATTGCTGCTTTTACAGCTTTCTTAATTATTGTCTTAATCTGTTTAAGCGGGTATAACGAAATGCCACAGACTAGGCAGCTTATAAACAACAGGAATTTACTTTTCACAGTTCTAGATTTCCTAGAATCTGGGAAACCTAGGTTCGGGGAGCCAGAATGGCTGCATTTTGATGAGGGGTCCTTTTCCCACTCACAGCTGGCTCCGTCTCAGTGTCTACTTACATGACGGAAGGGGTTAGGGAGCTCTGTGGAACCTCTTCTTTAAGGGCACTGATCTCACTCATGAGGGCTCCACCCTCGTGATCTAAGCACATTTCCAAATACCCCACCTCCTAAGACCATCATTTTGGGAGTTAGGATCTTAACATGTGAATTTAAGGGGGACCCAAACATTCAGACTACAGCGATTATTTTTGTTTTATTATTTAGTTTGGCGTGCTGGGTCTTCTGGTGGCAGTGAGGAGGGCTGCTCTCTAGCTGCAGGGCACAGGCTTCTCAGAGCGGTGGCTTCTCCTGAAGCAGAGCACTGACTCTAGGGTGTGCAGACGTCAGTAGTTGCAACACGTGGACTAAGATGTTGCATCTCCTGGGCTCTAGAGCAAAGGCTCAATAGTTGGGGTACACAGGCTTAGTTGCTGCATGCCATGTGAGATCCTCCTGGATCAGGGATCAAACCCAAGTCTCCTGCATTGGCAGGCAGATTCTTTACCTCTGGGCCACCAGGGAAGCTCACCTTATTCGTACATTTTAAATGATAGAAGCAGGGGCATATTGGTGAATTCAGCCATAAATAAACTACATATAGCATTTCAAATACAACTTTCCTGCGTCATCATCTTTACACAAAATTATTATATATCATAATTAATATCAAATATTAGTTGACTGTAATCTTGCCTTCCTAGAAATTTGATATGATTGGGACATGATGGAGTAGGTACTTTCTGTCTCAGATTTGTCCAAAGAGAATAAATTAATATGTTTTTCCCTCCAGGAAACAGAAATGTTCAGAATCATTTTCCTGACCTTAGAATTACACTTACACAGCTGTATTTAATAAATTGTTTTCTGTTGTCAATACTAATGACAATGTTTCTCCCGGTGAAAGTCATTTTTTGCAGTAAGGCCTGACCCAACATCTTTTCTATTTATCACTTTCTACCTTCACAGTTTATTCAAAGTTACAGGCATTGACTCTCAGTTTTTCAGGTGGAAGCAGCTCCAACAGGACACAGTGCATCCACTTAAATCACTCTTTCTCAGACATTGCTTCTGCAGACTTCCTGCTCTCCAAGTGTTTGCGATTCCATGAAAATGACGTGGAAAACCCTGTCATATGATCATCATGAAATCTTTATAAAGGGAGCTTCAAACACCCCTCACAGGCTCATCTTAACTAATAAAGGTCAACATCCTCTGCACATCTTGCCTCAGGTGATACTCAGATGTCGGTGAAGCATCTTTTGAAAGAGAATTCTTGAGTTGTGATGAAACCCTGAGATTTTTATCCTGTTTGTGTGAGCAGGTGATTTTCTCTTTGTTCTTACTTAAAGGCAGAGTATTTGGAAGCATTTTGGTCCATAGAGCAAGTCTAGAATATCTGAGAGGTTTTTCACACATTTTTTCAGAGATTAGATAAGAAATAAACACAAGCACTCATGTTTTTACCCAACTCAGTGATTTTATACTGTTACTTAAAGCATAAAAATAATTGTCCAAATTGCACAGAAAAAGGTCACATTTTGTTGGTAACTTTAAAAACTGCACATTTCAATTGGGAATATTGGTAGAAATAGCAAACATGATTCTTGGCAGTAATTCTAATTACTGAAATTTAAAATGAGCAATTATCTAAACAGTGAAAAAATATTCATTGTAAAACTTATAACAAAAATAATTCTTATTAACTTAAAAATAGTAATATAAAAGGAAGCTAGAAAAAAGGAAATGTGTTTACTGTGTTGTTTATAAGTATATATAAATTAAAGAGATTTAATTTGATCTGAAAAATGTCTTCTAAATAAACTGAAAATTCTAATAAAAACATTTGTACTATGAACGGCAGACAAAATGGCCTTAAAGCCAAACTGGAAAGATCAAAATGTTCATCACATTAAAGGGAAAGCTGAAATTATCTTGCATCTCCAGCTCCAATGTGTAATAAAGTTGGGGGATAATTGCTTAAAGTAGAATGTGTACAGATTAGGTTTTCCATGGTAAAAGACAGAAACTGGAACTCCTGGCTCTTCTGTGTGATTAACTTTCAATTAACTGTGTAGTCTGTGGCAAACTTCACTACCTTGGTCACAGGTTACTAGTCTTTTCAATGAGAATGTTACTAAATCTTTCAGTTAGCTTTATTTCAATTCTGTCATAATTTCCTTTGTCCTTCACTTTGGTTTACTTGCCCCTCTATTTGGCTGCATCATTCATGTACTCTGTACAGTTGAAGGAACTGACGTGACCCAATAGCATGAGGGAGGAGACTGTTTGAGATAAGGTGAAGAAGAGGATGAAACCTCACACCGAGGGGCAGCAAGTAGGAGGAACGGAGTCTTGAGGAGGCTCTTATGACTTAAATCTCTTTTAGAAGGTGCCAAGGTAGGTAAAAGTGTTTTACTGTAAAATAAAAAAGCCTTTAAAACCAGCATTTTTATGTTCTTACTGATACCTGTTCATCATTAGTTATAAGAATATATATATATATATATATATATATATACTCATATATGTATATATTGCTGATAATAGGATATATTCAATGAAGTTTTTAAAAATTTCAGTTGTGGTGAAATACAAATAGCATACAATTTGCTGTCTAACTCATGCTAAGTGTATAGTTCAGCAGTGTTAGGTAAATTCACATTGTTGTTCAACCAATCTCCAAAACCTTCATCTTGCAAAACTGAAACTCTATACCCATTAAGCAACTCTTTATTCACCTTTCCTCCTGGTAACTGTTGATCACCATTCTCCTTTCTGTGCATATGTACTTGACTATTCTAAGTACCTAAACCTAGGTATCAAGAGTATCTATACTTAGATATCAAGGGGGATCTTATTGTATCTGTGTGTGACTGACTGGCTTATTTCACTTAGCACAGTGCCCTCAAGTTTCATCCATGTTGTAGAACATATCAGAAAGGCTACATCAACATATTCTTCCTTTCTGAGGTTGAATAACTTTCTAATATATTTATATACCACATTTTATTTATACATTAATCTACCAATGGGCACTTAGGGGGCTTCTAACTTTTGGATATTTGTACAAAAAAAAAATACTGCTATTAATATGAGTACACAAATGTCTCTTTAAAATCCTGCTTTCAATTCTGAAAGTGGCGTTGCTGGATCGTAAGATAATTCATTTTTAAATATTTTGAGGAACCACCATATTGTTTTCTGTATTGGCAACATCTTTCAACATTCTTACCAACAGTTCATAAGAGTTCTAATTTCCCCAAATCCATACTAACCCTTGCTGTTTTCTGAAGTCTGTTGTTAATTTGTGCTTATTTTTGGTTTTTGGATAGTAACTGTGCTAATGGGGGAAGGATGGCATTTCACTGTGGTTTTTATTTGCAGTCAATGATTCATGATGTTGAACATCTTTCCATGTACTTGTTAGCTATTTTTATATCTTCTTTGAAAAATATCTATTCAAATTTATTGCCCATTTTTCGTTAGCTTGTTTTGTTGTCATTGTTGAATTGTAGGGATTCTTTATATAGTCTTTTCAGATATACAACTTGGAAGTATTTTCTCCCTTTCCCTAGATTGCTTTTCACTCTGTTGACTGTATCCTTGAAGCATTGAAATTTTAAATTTTCATATGGTTCAATTTCATCTATTTTACTAAGTCATAAGAATTTTGAATTATTAGAGTTGTTATAGAAGTACTAGACTTGTTACCAATGTAAGAACAAAAACTAATTCCATGATAGTAATTGTGTTATAAATATAGCAGATAATTTGAAGATATATGTGTCTAGAATATGAGGTTGAATAAATTTAGACCATTCTAAAATATAGATCATTAGCTAATCAAGTAAATTGTTGAATAGCAGGAAGTTGAGACTATTTTAATCAATATTGGGTATTTGCTTCTCTTACAAATTTGCTTGTTGATCTTACAAGATTGCCATGCCTGTTTATTTAGTTTGCTACTATAGTATTTATTTGGTATCTTTTGATTTGTAAATTGGATTTGATTTCCCCATGCGCCCAGGCAACATGACATCAGCTTATTCAAATTTTCTTTAGTCTAGACTAAACCTAAATGTACACATTTATTCATTCAGGTTAATCATCTGACTATTAGGAAATTTGGCTAACTTTGACTAAAAATGTACTTGTTAAAAACTGGCTTACTTAATGCTACATGATAGGGTGGCCTTTAAAATATTTTGTTCACTAAATAGTTAAATGAATTATAATTGCTTAAAGAACACTGGTACCTTGTCTTTGTCAGAGTTAATAGTCAACAGAGAGATTCTTGGGTTAAATGAAGACTAATGTTCAAATAAATGAAGTGTAATTGGCAACAATTTTTCATTCTGCTAATTCTTTCTGTAGCAATTTCAGATTCTGAAATGTGACAATTTAGACTTAGAGTGAACAACATTTTCTGTTAATACCTGTGGCAATCACTAGTCTGACTTGTAATGACATCCCACAGACCTTTTAGTATGAGCTGTAAATCATTGAATAGGGCTCATTTACTCAAATAACCCTTTTTTTATATGATATTTTCATTTTGTTCTTTTAACCATAATACAGTGAAATTCTGTACTAAACTGCCTAAACAATATTTTACTAGTCCAATAACATTTTAATTATTTTATAAATTCACACAAGAAAAATGTTAAAATGTTTGAGATTCAAAGCAAAATATCACAAAGTATTGTGATTTGCAATTAAGGAGAGAGAAAAAGATTGAAATGAAGACAGGACAATTAGTTTGATTTAGTATTTTCTCCCATTAGACTGGTACTAACACTAAATAAACTATTGATGAAGTGTTATTGTTTAGGATATAATTAATAACAAATAGTCTTGCTCTCTATATCAATAAATCATGTTAAGTGGCATAGCTTTGGGAGATGTAAAACAAACAACTCTTAAAAACAAACATAGTTTTAATGAACTGTACTGAAAAGGGCAATCAAATCTTTCTATCTTATGTAATTCAACCCTACCTAGGTGTGAAAGATCTGAGCATAATAGATGAAAACAAGTGGTAAATCTTAAGATTAAAATTTCTTAAGATGACAAAATAACATATTTTAAAAGAAATTAAACACATGCACACATATATATCATATATATATCACATATATATGTATAAATATATATCACACACACACATATATATATCATATATATATATACCTGTATATATCACATATATATGTATATATATCACATATATATGTATAAATATACATCACACACACACACACACATATATAGATATATATATATCATGTATATCTATATATATATATCTCACCAAAAAGCTGAGAAGAGTTAAATGTATTGTGTTGATCTGGGCCCTCTGAGGAGTACACCTGAGATGAGAATAAATGTTCAAGAAATTTATTAGAAATGCTAATAAGGGAAAATGAAAGTAGCCAGTTGAGGCTGGGAGAGCTGTCAGAAGCAAGTATGAGCTAGAGTGGGAGAGAGAAGAGAGAAAGGAAGGCCATGGGGAAGCATTGCCGACTGGTGCAAATCTGAGAAATGTACAGCAAAATTATTAGGAAGAACTCAAACCACAGTTACACAGCAGTGGATCCACATTTCCCCAGGAATGGGCCTGCCACACTCAGTCACTAGCTGGGTGCAGTCCATAGGAAGCATGGTCGTGGTGGACATATAGTAACAAGTTTCAGAGTGCAGCGGGGGGACCCGCAATCAGCTATATTTACTTGTTGTAGGAAATCTGAAATACATCTTCATAGAACACATTTGAAAAAGTGTATTGATTAAATAATTGACCTGTAACCCATGTAATTTTTTAATTTGGTAAATCTGTATGTAATACATAAATCTGCATGTAATACATACATAAATCTGTATGTATTGTGGGTTAAATCAATATATTTTTTGTGAGAGAAACAGATTTCAAGTAAAAGTTTAGAATGATATCCTATTTGTACAAAAATGACTCATCTTCAAATATATATTCACGTATACTCATATATGCAGGAATGGTTTCTGAAAGGTCAAATATAAAGTCAATGACATTGGTATTGCTAGGCAAATGGGAGATGAGGGATTGGAGCTTCCACATACTTGTGGGAATGCACGTTTTTAATCTAACCTGACTGCTTTCAACTTCAAAGAATGCTTACTAGGGAATGGCAAACCACTTCATTGTTCTTGCCTTGAGAACCCCATGAACAGTGTGAAAAGGCAAAAAGATAGGACACTGAAAGATGAACTCCCCAGGTCGGTAGGTGCCCAATATGCTACTGGAGATCAGTGGAGAAACAACTCCAGAAAGAATGAAGGGAAGCAGCCAAAGCAAAAACAACACCCAGTTGTGACTGTGACGGGTGATGGAAGTGAAATCCGATGCTGTAAAGAACAATACTGCATAGGAACCTGGAATGTTAGGTCCATGAATCAAGGCAAATTGGAAGTGGTCAAACAGGAGATGCAAAGCTATGGTTTTTCCAGGAGTCATGTATGGATGTGAGAGTTGGACTATAAAGAAAGCTGAGCGCCAAAGAATTGATGCTTTTGAACTGTGGTGTTGGAGAAGACTCTTGAGAGTCCCTTGGACTACAAGGAGATCCAACCAGTCCACCCTAAAGGAGGTCAGTCCTGGGTGTTTATTGGAGGGACTGATGCTGAAGCCGAAACTCCAATACTTTGGCCACCTGATGCGAAGAGCTGACTCATTAGAAAAGACCCTGATGTTGGGAAAGATTGAGGGCAGGAGGAGAAGGGGACAACAGAGGATGAGATGGCTGGATGGCATCAGAAACTCAATGGACATGGATTTGGGTGAACTCCGGGAGTTGGTGATGGACAGGGAGGCCTGGCGTGCTGTGGTTCATGGAGTCGCAAAGAATCGGACACGACTGAGCAGCTGAACTGAACTGAACTACTATACTTAATATAGCAACTAATATAATTGACCTTATTCCTTTGATATTTCTTACTAATTATTATGTGTTTAAATTTGTTATTTTATAATTTCTGCTTTTTTCCCCTAGTTTGAACAAAATATCATTTTAATATCTTAATTTTAAGCTTACCTTGGGTAACATTTTATTTGTGCTTTCACCAATTATCGTCTCCCTTTCTTCAGGACTCATGAGGAAACCTTTTCAAAATTATACGATAGAAAATCTTTTTTCTCAGTCAAGTTGCTCTCATCTATGTCTGTTTTTTTTTAGCTCAATATTTTAAATATGAGATATGTGAACACTTAATGTCCCAGTGGTATTCTTTTCCCCTACTAGAAATGAAACTCTGGGAATTCTATTCTTTTTCTCTCCCTCCATATGTACAATTTCTTGTTTCCTCTAATTAAATAAGTGTTTTACTTCAAAAATATTTTTAAACATTTCCTTATATCAGTACTCTTGTATTTCATTACTCTTCTATTTCAAGAATTGTTATGAAACACTCATGCAATACATTCCCATGCCATCTCATTATCTAAAAGTATATAGCATTTCATGGTATTATCAATTTTAAGACACAACATTATTTTAACTACATTATTTTTTGATCTATAAAGGAATGAAATCCTTCTCATAAAATTACAGCAGAGTGCTCCCATCCCCTAGATTTGTTTTAATTTTGCAAAGGCTAAAATAACATTTTAGAGCTATTTAATTAAGAATATTTTAATACATCACTCAATATATCAAAAAAGTTATAAGCATGATTTAAGATGTTATTGAAAATTCTTCATTTTCTAAGCCACTTGCTATTATTGCCTTCAACTCAGAGTCATGAATTGTTTAAGTTTTCCCACAAGATGTCATCATCCTCTGTGGGATTAAGAGTGTTGGTAATGCAGACATCTCAAAAGAGGTGTCTATGCTTGTAGTCCGTGGGATGGAAGTTTCCTGTCAGATCAAAAGTCTTCTGCTCTTCAGTCTCTTCACATTTCTCTAGCTGCAGATTTGGAAAGGATTCAGACAGACTCTTTGATTCCACACCAACTAAAAGTGTTCAGAAACCTTCAGGCACAATTATTTCCCTCTTCTCTGGGGGAGTCTACAAATCTCAGTGGGCCGGATCTGACCCCGGATCCACTTTGTTGTGGTTCTCAACACAGGACTGTCAGCCCTGGGATCACGTGCTCACATCTAACAGAGGAAGATAATACCGCACCAGCTTTCCAGCAGAGTCTGAGTTCTCCCCTGCCCATTGGACCCAGATGCTAATTGGCTAAGGAACTACATCTCAGGACTTGGAAGTAAAAATGAACAGGTTGTCAAGGTTGTCATTTTCCTGGAGCCCTCTGTATATTTACATATCTATATTTTACATATTCTTTAGCTTATATATCCTTTCATTTGTTTTTATTATGTCCCTTTTTTGTGTTGGTTTTAATCTCTTATTCTCTTCTCAAGCAGTTCTTCTTCATGAAATTAACAATATTTTTACATTTTTATGAAATATAAAGATCCTGTTAAATCCCACTCATTTATTAAACTTCAGTATGTCCTATAAATACTACTGAGACTCTCTTGATAGGTATCATTGTCAAAGAGCTATTGTGTGCTCTGACTGTGATGGGGCAGTCTTCTCCCCCAGATACCATTGAAGGGAGGAAGCAGAGCTCTGAACAGAACCCACCCAAATCCCACCACCAACACTGCCATCCTTGCTCTTGCCAGCACGGATTCAAAAATCCTTTAGAGTAAACATGTTTCAATAATACTTCATGTTTTATGTCTTTATCACCTAAAAATCCCCTGAGAAAACATAGGCTCCTCTCCCTCTCTTCCCTCATTCTTTTTCCCGGTCAAGAGACTTCAAGTCATTCAACCATGATTGTCAGGCACACAATTGAAATTAAATTTAGAATAAACACTTTAACTTTTGCAAATAATGGCAACGCTTTCAGCCTATTTGGCAAGACAACAATTGAGCCTATTATCTAAAGCATACCTGCTATATGACTCACTTCTTTGAAATAAACTTCCCAGTTTCAACTCGCTGATATTTTTCCCTGAAGAACATGTTTCTACATAATTCGTTCTCTCCTTGCAAACTGTGCTATGCTTGTTCCTGTTTACAAAAGCCAGAGTGACTTTAAAGTTTTGTTAGTTTGTTTGTTTTGTTTTATTTAAATCCCTAACATTGGTCTCCAGAGTTTTGTTCTTTTTTTTTCTTTAGATTTCCTGATTTCCTCATGTACCAAGAAGATAGTTTTAATCACTTTGTAGATGAATATTCATATTTTCTCCATTATCACTTCTGAATTTTAAGCTGTAAAGATCTTGAGGTTTTAATCTATTAACTGTATATACCTGTGAAGAAAATCACCTTCGCTTTTCTTTTTACAATGTGCTGTTTCTTTCTTCTTTTCTCTTTGTTCTGTTATATAGTTCAAGTAAAGCCAAGCCCTCTGAAATATCACCAGAAAGTAAGATCTTGAAATACAAAGTTGAATAAATTATAACTTATTCCCCTAGAATAATCCTATCCGTAAGGACAGTAACTAAGTAGACACATTATAAAACTATGTGATGTCCTTTAAATGGTACACTTACAGAAATTACAGAGATGACCAAGAAGGATATGATGAGTCCCTGGAGTGAATGGGGGAACTGTCGTAGGGAAGGAGGTACTCAGAGTTTGGGAATGACGTGTGCATGCTGCTGTGTTTAAGATAAATAAACAACAAGGACTACTGTCTAACACAGGGAACTCTGCTCAATATTCTATAATAACCTAAATGGGAAAAGAATTTGAAAAAGAAGAAATAAATGTATATGTATAACTGAATCACTTTGCTGTTACTTGAAAGTAACACAGCACTGTTAATCTACTATTCTCCAGTAAAAAATAAAAACAAAGTGAAAGCAATATTAATATATAAAAAAGGAATAAATAGCATAGAGTCTGATATGGATATAGCCAAAAAATGGAACTAACTTTGAAAGTCTAACGACTATTAACTAAAACAGAAGAGGAAGAACTTTCATTCACTAGTCTCTGAAGAAAGAAACATTAGAATGTTGTAAAGAAAAACATAATAATTGCTAAGTGGGAAGACATTTACCTTTCCCACTGATGTTATTATTTTTTTTTAAAAATTTTTCTAAAAATTTTGCAAAATTATTTTCAGAATCAATTGATGAATGTAACAAGGGAACTGCTCTCAGAACTCAGTTCACTTGCCTTCTTACCTCTAAAAGTATTACATAGGTCAATATATTTATTCACTAAACATTGTTCTAAATAAGATGTCTATTTAAAGAATTCACATCTAAGAGCTAAAAATGTTTCACTGTGTAAAATGAGCCAAAATTTCAGCAAGTTCTAAAGAAAATCTCCAATGAGGAGTTTTAAAATGGGTAGGACAAGATTATCAAGATTGGAATCTCGTCAGATTGGCAAGATCTTCCATGTGTTTGGAAAAATTTGCTGTTTTCCAAAATTATACACTCCATAACCTACCATCTCAGTTCATTATTTTAGAGCTCCTCTGTCATCACAATAGGAACAGAGTTTGATTAAAGAATTATTGATACATGCGAATGTTCCCCAAAGATCTCGGGAGCTTAAATTCCAGTGGGTCAGGAAATCTTTAGTAGATTTTTACAAATGTCAGTTTCCTAAATTTTCTCGGTTTACTCTTCTTTGAATTGTAGCCATTGCATATTCTTTAATGCTATCCTAGAATTATTTTTATTTATTGAGTGATGATAATTGTGAATGTCTTAAATTATAAGAGCACACTACAGTTGAAATCTTTGCATCTCACAGACATCAATTGCTTGAGTTCTTGATACAGACAAACCATCATCCTGTTGGTAGCTCACTACCTTAAGTCTTTTGCCTAGAGTAACAACCATACTCTAAATCACACTCTGTAAAAAAGTACATGTTTTATCAATGATCTAGATTACTTACAACTACACAGATTCTTATTTGATGCCTCTAATAAAATTAACATATTTATTGTAGTATCATCTACAGTATTGTACCATTTATTGACTACGTAGCAAAGATGTTGCTATTTCATTTACAATTGGAGCAGTTTGAATCCTATATGTGCTATAATGCTCCGCTGGGTATATGGTGATAGAGAGATTTTAAAAAGCAAGGAGAATCCATCCTGACGCCTCTGCATTTTGAAATCTTCAGTGATGCCAGCACTCACGTCTGTCTGTGATCAGGTCTAGTTTCCCTCTTCAGGTTCCTGCAACTACCATTTTCTGCAAATGAAGGGCAGGGATGTCTGAAAAACTGTTATTTATGTAGTTTTTCATAACTGTATGGAGACTGTATTGGAGAATAAAAGTTGAAATAAAGACCCATAGCCCCATTTTATATGCATTCTCACATGAATTTTCACACAGGCTTTATTTTCCCCAATTTAGCTAACATAGGACATTGATGTCCTATGAAGGTTTGACAACTCTCTGGCTATATTACTTAAAGTTCCCATATGTTCTTTATATAAAATTGATTTCCACCAAGACTACCCCATCTGGACTTGAATTTTTTACCCTTATTACTCTGAACCGAGAATCTCAATTCTTCTCTATTTTGAATTATTAAAAAAAAAAAATAAAGTCCCTTTCAACCATTTGATGTCTACAACCTTAGTGCTAACCACTCCTTTACTTTCCTAACCCCATCCTCCCCCGGGTGAGTAGGAAGAGGGTGGGGCGTGAGCAATGGCAGGGCTGTAGTCCTTCCCCAGATCTTCTAGGAGGTTCTCTCTTTTCAGAATCCTAGTATGCCCTGTACTCTAGTGTAGTATAACAGGAAAGAATGAAATCATTCTGCAATGTAGTTTTATTATTGTTTTATTTTTTAATTCCACTTATCAGGAAAAATGGGATATCTGAAGAACTAGAAAGATTTTGTTTTGTTTGCTTTTTCACTTCATTATCATAGTTGGTATAATTTTGAAGGTTATTTTCCATTTATGGTGATTACGAAATGTTAGCTGTATTCCCCATGTTGTACATACGTCCTTGAGCCTGACTTACAGCCAGTTGTCTTTACCTGCCCTTCTCCCACCTCTGGAAGGCCCCACAGCTGGTAACCGCTAGCTTGTTCTCTATACCTGTGAGTTTCTTTCTTGCTGTTGATGTTATATTAACCAGTTTGTTATACATTTTAGATTCCACATGTACGAGTTATCATACAATGTTTATCTTTGTCTGGCTTATTTCAATTAGCACAATGCCTTCCAAGTCCATTTGTGTTGTTGCAAATGACAAAATCTCATTCTTTCTATGGCTGAATAGTACTGCATTGTATATATACCACCTCTCCTTTATTCATTTATCTATTGATGAATACTTAGGTTGCTTCCATATTTTGGCAATTGTAAATAATGCTGCTTTTAAACATTGGGGTATATATTTTTTAAGTCCCTGTTTTTGTTCTTTTTTTTTTTATAACACCCAGGAATGGGAATTGCTGGGTTATATGGTAGTTCTACTGATATTTTTAGTTTTTTGAGAAGTCTTCATACAATTTTTCACAATGGCTGCATCAATTTATATTCCCACCAATATGTATAAGAGTTCCCTTTTCTCCACATCCTCACCAATGTTTTTATTTGTGTTCTTTTTGATTATAGCCATTCTGACAATTGTGAGGTGAAATTTCATTGTGGTTTTGATTTGCATTTCCCTGATAATTAGCAATGTTGACCTAATTTTCATATGCCTGGTGGTCATCTATCTGCATTTCCTCTTTGAAAAACTCTCTGCCTTCGGTCTTGGAGTGTGTGAGATTTTGTGTGTGCTCCTTAAGAGAGGTATCTCCGTTTCCTACATCATTGTGGCTCTCAGAAGTCAAGCAGTGTTGTGGTTCTTCCTGGGGCCAGATCCCTGGACTAGGGAGCCCAGTGTGGGATTTGCACCCCCCTCACTCCTTGGGAAGAACCTCTGAAATTGCAATTATCCTCCCATTTGTGGGTCACCTACCTAGGGTGTGGGTATTTTTTAAATAAAATGCCATTTTTTAACATTTTGTTTTATATTGAAGTAATATAGTTGATTAACAATAATGCATTCATTTCACGTGTACAGCAAAGGGGTTCAGCTTTAAATACACTTGTATCTGTCCTTTTCCAAATCTTTTCCCATGTAGATCGTTACATAATATTTAGCAGAGTTCCCTGTACTAGACAGTAGGTCTCTGTTGAAAGTTTTGTTTTGTCTTTGGTTTCTGTTTTAGCAGTAACCTCAATCAGTCAGTCAGTTCAGTCGCTCACTCGTGTCCAACTCTTTGTGACCCCATGAATTGCAGCACGCCAGGCCTCCCTGTCCATCAACAACTCCCGGAGCTTACTCAAACTCATGTCCATTGAGTCAGTGATGCCATCCAGCCATCTCATCCTCTGTCATCCCCTTCTCCTCCTGCCCCCAATCCCTCCCAGCATCAGGGTCTTTTCCAATGAGTCAACTCTTCGCATGAGGTGGCCAAAGTACTGGAATTTCAGCTTCAGCATCAGTCCTTCCAATGAACACCCAGGACTGATCTCCTTTAGGATGGACTGGTTGGATTTCCTTGTAGTTCAAGGGACTCTCAAGAGTCTTCTCCAACACCACAGTTCAAAAGCATCAATTCTTCAGCACTGAGCTTTCTTTATAGTCCAACTGTCACATCCACACATGACCACTAGGAAAACCATAGCCTTGACTAGACAGACCTTTGTTGGCAAAGTAATGTCTCTGCTTTTTAATATGCTGTCTAGGTTGGTCATTACTTTCCTTCCAAGAAGTAAGCGTCTTTTAACTTCATGGTTTTAATCACCATCTGCAATGATTTTGTAGCCGAAAAAATAAAGTCTGACACTGTTTCCACTGTCTCCCTATTTCCCATGAAGCGATGGGACCAGACCCCATGATCTTAGTTTTCTGAATGTTGAGCTTTAAGCCAACTTTTTCACTCTCCTCTTTCACTTTCATCAAGAGGCTCTTTAATTCTTCTTCACTTTCTGCCATAAGGATGGTGTCATCTGCATATCTGAGGTTATTAATATGTCTCCCGGCAATCTTGATTCCAGCTTGTGCTTCTTCCAGCCCAGCGTTTCTCATGATGTGCTCTGCATATAAGTTAAATAAGCAGGGTGACAATACACAGCCTTGACGTACTCCTTTTCCTATTTGGAACCAGTCTCAATAGCTACACTTAAATGTGTTGCTTGGTATTAAGTTCAGTGTTTCCTCTGATCTCCAGTTGGCGTTTGCTATCTCTGACAGTTGCTTTACAGCCTTTTCTCTCCGACCTCATTATCAGCTGGGTTTTGACTCTTCAAAGAACCTGTCCTCAATTCTACTACAGCAGGGTTTTAGTTTGTTTTTATGCTGCATATGAAGTTATTAATAGACACTTTGAGGAACTGGCATTAACAGTATGGCCAATTGGTTTGCAGTTCTCACACTTTAGTGTGGGTTAATTAATTTTCTTTGTTATACAAAAGTTGCTATAAAACAGAATAGTACTTATGGAGTTATTGTCGCATTTGTCTGATTCAGTCTAATCTGTATATGGAACTCGTTTGAAGGTATTTTTGTACTTTCTATGATCAATTTTAAAGGCCTCCAAATTTCTGTTATCAGATTCTTTAAACTTTGCCCTTTTAAACATGTTTTTGCAGCTACAAAAATTAAACTTAGACCTTCATTTTTCTTTCAGTATATACCAAATTATTGATAGCCACACTTTTACCTTATTGAAAAGTCTTTGCAAATCTACAATTTAGGGAAACTGTGTATCTCTCTGTCTGTCCTTTTCTCAAGGAACAGAAAAGTCCTGAGTAGCATAAATATTTACTCAATTGAATAAGTGTTCATTTTCATCAGGACTTTTCCTAGTAATCAATATAACCATTAGTGTTCTACACCCTTATTTTAAAACCCCATATTAACTAAAAAAAAAGGGAAAAGTACTGTACATTTTCCTTATAAAGATGCATATTAATTGTGAGCTGAAAGTAAGACATTGGTGAGCATATTCTTAAGATAAAAAGCACCATCGCTTCGATTTAATAGGAGAAAGTGACACATACAGCAGGCAAGATTTTGTAACTTAAAAAGAAATAAAACAATATTTTTTCTTATTTTAAAATCATTTTTTAAAGAACTAACAAAAATATCAAACATTGAAATAATAATTAGAGATAAATTAGATACACATACATTATTTGTAGAATTCAAGAAGAAAACAAAATGGATTTGAGTAAAATATTAATTGTTTTTTCTTGTGACAACAATTAAATTTGAAAAGTCACCATTAAAAAAATTGTCTTTGAAAAGCAGATTTGTACAAAAGAATAAAATTACTCAGAATATATAAAACAGAAAATAATTTTATTTCTAAAGTTTGAGATAGAATGATTAAAGGAGAATTTAATTTTAAAATTATATAGTTGTATAACACAGGGAGCTCAGTTCACTACTCTGTGACATCTAGGTGGGTTGGATGGGGTAAGTGGTAAGGAGGAGTTCAAGAGGGCGGTGATATATATATATACGTATGGCTGATTCACATTGTACGGCAGAAGCCAACACAATATTGTAAAGCAATTGCTCTTTAATTAAAAATAAATTTAAAAAAGAGCAAAAAAAGGCAATCAGCATTATTTGCATGTTTTTTTTAAATTGTATACTTGTTGAAAGCTGAAATAAATACACTAATCAGTTTCTAGAATTTGAATTATTTTTCATTGTTATTTAATTCTTGACATTTTCTGTATTCTTAAATAACAAAAGTAAAGCAACATTGGCATAAATATTATATTTAAAATCCAAGATCCTTTTTATAATTGAAGTATAACTGGTTCACAATGTTGTGTCAATCTCTGCTACACAACAAATTTTCATTTAAATTAAATTTAAATATGCCATTAAGATAAACATTAAATGAAAAAGTACAGATATATAAAGTTGAAGTCTGAAAATGTAAACAATGTCTGTTGACATGAATTGGGTTCTAAACTGAAGAACACAGGTTCATAGTGCAAGGACGTTACATGATAAAGGTTGGCTAAAGGAAGCAAGATCCTTAAGGTAGTTTTTTAGAAACAAATTAATTCAGAAGAAATAATAAAGGATTTAACTGAAAGGATAATTAATGCAAATAAAACAAAACCTTAGTGTATTCCTGTTCAGTGCATGGGAGAAATGTGTATGTTTGTGTGTGTGGTTATAAGTCTGAAATTTAACCCTACTCTTTGACAAATCATCAATTTCTTTCATTGTTGCTGTAAACTATTACTGAATTTTTATTAAAATACCTGAAATTTTGAATAGCTGTTGGTAAATTTATCTTTGCAGACAATTTTGTTTTTATTTTTATTTTTTTAAGTTGCTTCACAAGATTGTGCTAGTTTCTGCTGAACACCAAAGTGAATCAGCCACATGTATACACGCATCTCCTCCCTTCCGGATTCCCCTCCCATCCAGGTCACCGCACCGCACTGAGTCAAGTTCTCCACGCTAATCAGCAGGCTCTCACTCACGATCCATTCCAAGCATAGCAGTGTGTACATGCCAATCCCAGTTTCCCAATTCATCCAATCCCCCTTTCTGCTCTTGGCCTCCATATATTTGTTCTCCATATTTGTGCTTTTATTCCTGCTTTGTAAATAAGTTGTCTGTTCCACTACTCTGGATTCCACATATACGTTTGAATATATATTTGTTCTTCTATTTCTGGCTTACTTGACTCTATATCACAACCTCTAGATCCATTCACATTTCTACAAATGACCCAGTTTCATCCCTTTTAATGGCTGAGTAATATTCCTTTGTGCATATGTACAACATCTTTTTGTCTAATCATCTGTCAATGGACATTTAGGTTGCTTCTATGTTCTGGCTTTTGTAAATAGCACTGCAGTTAACACTGGGGTGCATGTATCTTTTTGAATTATGGCTTCCTCTGCACATATGTCCAGGAGTGGGGTTGCTGGATCACGTGGTGGTTCTGTTTTCAGTTCTTTTAAGGGAGCTCCATACTGTTTTCCATAGTGGTTGTATCAGTTTACATTCTCACAGTACAGGAGGGTTCCCTTTCCTCCACACCCTCTCCAGTGTTTATTGCTTGTAGATTTTGTAGTAATGGCCATTATGACTGATGGGAGGTGACCCTCATTATAGTTTTGATTTGCATTTCTCTAATAATAATAAGTGAGGTTGAGCATCTTTTCATGTGTTAGTTGGTCATCTCTATGTCTTCTTCTGAGAAATATCTATTTGGGTCTTCTGCCCAATTTTGGATTGGGTTGTTTTGTTTTGTTTTTGATATCGAGATGCATGAGCTCTTTGTAGAATTCGGAGATTAATTACTTGTCAGTTGCTTTATTTGCAAGTATTTTCTCCCATTCCAAGGGTTGTCTTCTCATTTTATTTATGGTTTATTTTTATGTGCAAAAATGCTTAAGTTTAATTAAGCCTATTTTTTTATTTCTTTTTCTATTATTATTACTCTAATGGGGGATCAAATAAAATCTTGCCATGATTTAAGTCAAACAGTATTCGTCCTATTTTTTCCTCTAAGAGTTTGATAATGTCTAGTATTTCATTTAGGCCTCTAATCCATTTTGAGTTTATTTTTGTCTGTGGTGTCAGAGAGTGTTATAATAACATTCTTTTACATGTAGCTGTCCAGTTTTACTGGCACCACTTATTGAAGAGACTGTCTTTTCTCATATATATTCTGATCTTGCTGGATGAAGCAGAAGTTGGAATCAAGATTGCCGGGAGAAATATCAATAACCTCAGATATGCAGATGACACCACCCTTATGGCAGAAAACAAAGAAGAACTAAAGAGCCTCTTGATGAAAGTGAAAGAGGAAAGTGAAAAAGTTGACTTAAAACTCAACATTCAGAAAACTAAGATCATGGCATCCAGTCCCATCACTTCGTGGCAAATAGATGGAGAAATAAATAATTTGATAGGAATTGCATTAAATCTGTAGATTGCTTTGAATAGTATAATCATTTTGACATTGATTCTTCCAGTCCAAGAACATGGTGCATCTCTCCATCTGCTTGTGCTGTCTTTTATTTCTTTCATCAGTATCTGATCGTTTCCTGGACACAGATCTTTTGCTTCCTTAGGTAGATTTATTCCTAGGTATTTTATTCTTTATGTTGCGATGGTAAATGGGATTATTTCCTTAATTTCTCTTTCTGATCTTGTGTTGTTAGTGCATACAGATGCAAGAGATTTCCGCTCATTAATTTTGTATCCTTCAACTGTACCAACTTCACTGATAAACTCTAGTAGTTTTCTGGTAGCATCTTTACAATTTTCTATGTTTAGTATCCAGTCATATGCAAATAGTGACAGTTTTACTTCTCCTTTTTTGTCTTTATATTCACTAGCATAATTGAGTTCTAGTTGCAATATTGCATTTGTATGTGGAAAAGGCTGAATAAGTGCACCATATTAAAGATTTTCTCTGATATCCAAAAGTAGGGCATTCTTCTTCCAACGTTTCATAAACTGAAATGGCATAACATGAAGAAGCAGTTACCTTAGGACACATTCTTGCTAATGGATGCACAAAATCAAGTTAAAGCACAGATCCTCAGAGACACACTTCAAAGCTATCATGACTCAAAGCTGAGATGCCTAATGTAATTCCCAGGAAAAGCTTGATCTTGTATTCTCGGTGCTCGGGATGTGTGCTTTGTCTTTAGCAGCTCACTACAGAACAAATATTTAATGCTTTCTGCCATTTTTGTAAAAGTGAAAGTCCTCTTTTGTTTTTAATTAATGAAAATGGGTACTAATGAAGATCTTTCATAAAAGCTAAGTGGAGTAAAGTGAAATTTTTCAAAAAGCAGGTGATACTTGTTTACTTAAGTCCATAAAAATATACCCAGCTTTTGTAGAACTAGACAACAATTATGCTAGAAAAAAAAAATCAGTGAAATTATCAACATCCTTTATCAGCAGAAACCAGGAGTGAGTTTCAGCAAATGGTAGTTTCAACTTCATGTTTTAAGCCTTCTGCCAAAAAACTTTTAAGACTGATATTCAGTGACTCATTAAAAAAAAAATAAGTTGTCCTGGAAGAACTGTGTTCATGTTTTATATGTTTCTAATCCATCAATGATATTAATATGAAAATTTGATTTATTCTTCTTGAGTTACTTTGGAAATAGAAAGTGGAGGCAAGATAGCAGCTGGAATTTTTAACAATCTTAAAACAATGACATAGGGACAAATCTAACTTCTAATAAATATAATAATCAAATTGAATGAAAATGTATATAAATAAAAATGTTATCAGATGATTAAATAGACCTTCCAGATCTTTGCAATTTTTGAACATGAGGCTAATGACAGAGCCTTCTAATTTGGCTTAATTTTAGATAACTCCCTACAAAATTAGATCAAAATGGAATCATATTTTGCCAATAACGTAACTTACTTAAATTAAAAAGCTAATGATTCAGCTTTGCAAATACACATCTTGTCAAAATGAGTAATAACTTGTTTTCAGAATCATAAGGAAAATTTACTTTACTTTAGTATATCTATAAGTATATCTTATAAGTATATCTGTAAGTATATCTATAAGTATATCTAAAAACACTAAGGAAACTCTTAAAGGAGCCTATAGATGGTGACCCTACAAACATTAACAAAGAAAACAATATGTAAATTACATAAATCTATTTACCTTGATTTGTTCTAAATACAATATTAGGTTCTACACTTAAAATTAGCCCTTTTATATAATTTCAAACAGGATTTGATTTCCATCCTTTACCACCTGTGGAAGAATGTCACTTCAGCAGAGTTTATAAGACTGGTTGAAAGTTGCAGTACCTTCCCTCAGTTTGGAATAAATTTTTCTGTTTGATTTTAGTTTAAATATATAACTGAAATAAATTATATAATTATCTTTTATCAAGACAAGCACTCCCCTTTACTGTTATAATAGGAAAGTAAATATAATGCGAGCTGAGTGTTTTAAACATCTGTTTCAGTATATTCAACTATAATCCCTACGATTTTCCATTTTACACATAGGAAAGCAGAAACAGTCCTCAGTGATTTGGGTAAGGTCATACAGTAAACAGCTGATCGTGTACTAGTCAAAAATTGCCCTTCTGGAAGTTTAAAATGATATTCCTTTGTAAAGAAAGCAAAGGACACAGAAGACATGAGTAGATATTAGCAATTATAATTGTGAGTTCTTAAGTTCTTATAAGATGGGAAGAGGAATTTGAAACATGGTTTAAATGTATTTAATGTCTAATATGAATGACATACCAGCAATAGAAGCATTGTAGGAGTGACTCTACAACAAGCATAGAGTTTTAGAAATCAGGCTAAAGGAATATTGTGAGTAGCATGGACTTTCTGTCAAAAAGGAAATATAGAGAAAATATTTCAAAGGAATAAAATAAATAGAATACTATAAAAGTGTTGTACAGATAATCTTTTCTAAAAGAATTTTTTTTCAGAACTGATTTATGCTATATAGATAATTACTTCTTAAAATTTCAGCTAAATAAATTTTGTGTCTGACTTGTTAGTTAATAACCTAGAACCTTCTCCCAATGCTTAATAATAACAATTTTAAATAGTAATACAATTTAAAAATAATAAAACAATAATAAAAATAACAGTTTTTTCCTGTAATGCAACATATTACAAAGTAAACTGCTTAGGAAATGATATGGAAATCTTTCATTTTAGTAATTACCAGGAGGGGAAAAGAATGTACAGAAGATTCATCATAACGAACAAATATACAAGCTTAACTGTTTCCTAAGACAATTTATACCTTCTTAAATTTTGTACTGTGAGGAAATTGCAAGATTATTTCCTAAGAATAATATATATTACATTCTAGTAGATCATATGTGTCACTTGAAAATATTGTGTCCAAAATTCGTTTTTTCACACTAATGTTTTACTGCAAAATGCAACACTCTGCTCAGTACATGGCAAAATTCTAATTGCCAGGACTAAAGGTTAAACTCATAACAGCACACAAGTTATTAAGAGATTAAATAATTTTACTACTGTATACTGAAAAATAACAAGGAAACTAAAATAAATAAAAATTAGATTGTTCTAGTGATGAAAATAACTTCAAACTGGGTTTTTGTTTATTAATTTGTTTTTCTGCTGTTTAATTCTAAAGTTCAGTTCAGTTCAGTCACTCAGATGTGTCCGACTATTTGTGACCACATGTGGACTGCAGCACCAGGCCTCCCTGTCCATCACCAACTCCCGGAGTTTACTCAAACTCATGTCCACTGAGTTGGTGATGCCATCCAACCATCTCATCCTCTGTCGTCCCCCTCTCCTCCCACCTTCAGTCTTTCTGAGCATCAGGGTCTTTTCCAATGAGTCAGCTCTTCGCATCAGGTGGCCAAAGTATAAGAGCTTCGGCTTCAGCATCAGTCCTTCAAGTGAATATTCAGGACTGGTTTCCTTTGGAATTGACTGGCTTGATTTCCTCACTGTCCAAGGGACTCTCAAGAGTATTTTCCATCACTACAGTTCAAAAACATCAATTCTTCGGCACTCAACTTTATGGTCCAATGCTCATATCCATACATGACTACTGGAAAAACCATAGCTTTGACTAGATGGACGTTTGTCGGCAAAGTAATGTCTCTGCTTTTTAATACACTGTCTACCTTTGCCAGAGTTTTTCTTCCAAGAACCAAGGATCTTTTAATTTCATGGCTGCGGTCACCACCTGCAGTGATTTTGGAGACCCCCCCCCCAAAAAACAAAATAAAATAAAATATCTCACTGTTTCCATTGTTTCCCTATCTATCTGCCATGAAGTGATGGGACCAGATGCCATGATCTTTGTTTTTTGAATGTTGAGTTTTAAGCCAGCTTTTTCCACTCTCCTCTTTCACTTTCATCAAGAGGCTCTTTAGTTCTTCTTCACTTTCTGCCATAAGGGTGGGTTCATCTGCATATTTGAGTTTATTGATTTTTCTCCTGGAAATCTTGACTCCAGCTTGTGCTTTATACAGCCTGGCATTTCACATGATGTTCTCTGCATACAAGTTAAATAACCAAGTTGACAATATGCAGCCTTGACATACTCCTTTCCCAGTTTGGAACCAGACCATTGTTCCATGTCTGGTTCTAACGTTGCGTCTTGACCTGAACACAAATTTTGCAGGAGGCAGGTCAGGTAGTCTGGTATTCCCATCTTTTGAAAAATTTTCCACAGTTTGCTGTGATTTATCCAGTCAAAGGCTTTAGTGTAGTTAATGAAGCAGAAGTAGATGATTTTTTTTTCTGGAATTCTCTTTTTCTATGATCCAACAGATATTGGGAATTTGATCCCTGGTTCCTCTAAATCCAGCTTGAACATCTGGAAGTTCTCGGTTCACATACTGTTGAAGCCTAACTTGGAGAATTTTCAGTATTGCTTTGCCAGCATGTGAGATGAAACTACAAGTAAAGGTGGATTTAATGATATTAAAAAAAAACACTTATTTTAAATAACAGCACAAAATAAATACTTTTCCTTGAGAATTTCTAAACTTTTCCACTGGACATTTATTTGCTGCTTTAACAGAGAGTTTTTGTTCAGCTTCTGAATCTTGTCTGACTTTTTGCTACTGCATGAACTGCAGCATGCCAGAATTCCCTGTCCTTCACTACCTTCCAGAGTCTGCTCAAACTCATGTCCATTGAGTCAGTGATGCCATCTAACCATCTCTCACTCGCTCATGCCCTTATTCTGCCTTCAGTCTTTCTCAACATCAGGGTCTTTTCCAACGAGTCAGTTCTTCACATAGGTGGCCAAAGTACTGGAGATTCAGCTTTAGCATCAGTCTTTCTGGTGAATATTCTGGGCTGAGAGTATGTAACTTTGACGTACTTCTTTCCCAATTTTGAACCAGTCTTTTGTTCTATGCCCTACTCTAATTATTGCTTCTTGATCTGTATACAGGTTTCACAGGAGGCAGGTAAGGTAGTCTGATATTCCCATCTCTTAAAGAATTTTCCACAGCTTGTTGTGATCCATACAGTCAAAGTTTTAGGGTAGTCAATGAAGCAGAAGTAAGTGTTTTTCTGGAATTCCTGTGCTTTTTTCCATGATCCAATGGACGTTGGCAATTTGATCTCTGGTTTTTCTACCTTTTCTAATTCCAGCTTGTAAACCTGGAAATTCTTGGTTCATGTACAGCTGAATCCTGACTTGAACAATGTTTAGCATTTCCTTGCTAGCTTGTGAAATGAGCACAATTGTATGGTAGTTTGAACATTCTTTGGTATTGCTCTTCTTTGGGATTGGAATGAAAACAGACCTTTTCCAGTTTTGAGGCCATTGCTGAGTTTTCCACATTTTCTGACATATTGAGTACAACAGATTCTTCAAGAGATGGGAATAACAGACCACCTGACCTGCCTCCTGAGAAATCTGTATGCAGGTCAGGAAGCAACAGTTAGAACTGGACATGGAACAACAGACTGGTTCCAAATTGGGAAAGGAGTATGTCAAGGCTGTATATTGTCACCCTGCTTATTTAACTTTTATGCAGAGTACATCATGAGAAACGCTGGGCTGGAGGAAGCACAAGCTGGAATCACAATTGTCAGGAGAAATATCAATAACCTCAGATGTGCAGATGATACCACCCTTATGGCAGAAAGTGAAGAGGAACTAAAGTCTCTTGATGAAAGTGAAAGAGGAGAGTGAAAAAGTTGGCATAAAGCTCAACATTCAGAAAACTAAGATCATGGCATCTGGTCCCATCACCTCATGGGAAATAGATGGGGAAACAGTGGAAATTTTGGGGGGCTTCAAAATCACTGTAGATGGTGACTGCAGCCATGAAATTAAAAGACTCTTACTCCTTGGAAGGAAAGTTATGGCCAACTTAGACAGCATACTGAAAAGTAGAGACATTACATTGTCAACAAAGATCCATTTAGTCAAGGCTATGGTTTTTCCAGTGGTCATGTATGGATGTGAGAGTTGGACTATAAAGAAAGCTGAGCACTGAAGAATTGATGCTTTTGAACGGTGGTGTTGGAGAAGACTCTTGGAGTCCCTTGTACTGCAAGGAGATCCAACCAGTCCATCCTAAAGGAGATCAGTTCTGGGTGTTTATTGGAGGGACTGATGTTGAAGCCGAAACTCCAATACTTTGGCCACCTTATGCGAAGAGCTGACTCACTGGAAAAGACCCTGATGCTGGGAAAGATTGAACGCAGGAGGAGAAGGGGACGACAGAGGATAAGATGGCTGGATGGCATCACTGACTCGATGGACATGAGTTTGGGAGTTGGTGATGGACAGGGAGGCCTGGCGTGCTGTGGTTCATGGGGTCGCAAAGAGTCGAACACAACTGAGCGACTGAACTGAACTGATTGAGTGCAGCACTTAAACAGCATCGTCTTTTAGGACTTCTAATAGTTCAGCTGGAACTCTATCACCTCCACTAGATTTGTTTGTAGTAATGGTCCCTAAGGCCCACTTGACACTCCAGGATGTGTGGTTCTAGGTTAGTGACCACACCATCATAGTTATCTAATTCATTAAGCTTTAACCAAACCTCTATTTTATGCAGAATAATTTTGTATTGCTATTAAATGGAAATTGTCAGTATAATTTTACACTGTAATGGAAAGTGTATGCCTGTAATACATTGCATTTGAGTCATATGATTAGGTGCTAGACATGCCAACATAAATATATATGACTGTAGAGACTCATAGAGTGCTAAATCCTGAATTATAGAACATTTTGTCCTATAGAATTTGACAGCTCTTACTGTGGCTGTCTCCTTTTTGGTTTCCTTGCAGTCTGAATTTAGATGCTCTCTTCTTGGTTAAGGACTTCCTCAAACCTTCAAAATAAGTCCAAGCTGCATGATCTAATTTCATTCTGCTGTTATTTTCCTTCACAGAAATGATACCTCATGTATTTATTGTGTGTTGAATATCTTTTTAAGAATCATTCAATACATTTCTGTCCCATCATCAGACACCTGATGTTTAATTCAGCTCTCCATAAATATTTTTTAGTGAAAAATACAATAATTTAGCATGAATTCCTTCTGACATTTATAGAATTATATAATAATGTGTTGAAAATAGCATGTACAAGATGTAGATCTATCCACCTATATGACGATTGATTCTGCTATAAACATCTTTGACAATTATGAGGTCAGTGAGTCTCTGTTTGAAAACCTTCTGTAATTGGACATGTATCAACCCTGGCTGCTCCCAGTTCATTATTATGGCTTCCCTGGTAGGTCACTTAGTAAAAAAATCCGCCCACAATGCAGGAGACTCCAGTTCAATTCCTGGGTTAGGAAGATCCGCTGGAGAAGCGATAGACTACCCACTCCAGTGTTCTTGGGCTTCCCTTGTGGCTCAGCTGGTAAAGAATCCATCTACAATGTGGGTGACCTGGGCCTGATCCCTGGGTTGGGATGATCCTCTGGAGAAGGGAGAGACTACTCATTTCAGTATTCCAGCCTGGAGAATTCCACAGACTCTATAGTCTATGGGGTTGCAAAGAGGTGGACACGGCTGAGCGACCTTCACTTAACCCAGTTCACTATTACACAAATTCCATGGTGTAGTCATTCCTCAAGCTTAATCTGTCTCCATTTAACGTTCACACTTTTGCCTCAACTTTACGCTTTTAGCTATACAGATGAAAGAAAAGCATTCCATCTTCCTCATGAAAACTTTCAAATACAGTATTTGAAGCCTTCTATGATATTTCCCCCAAGTATAATTATATCTATACATAATATTGGGCTTCCCAGGTGGCTCAGTGGGAAAGCACCTGCCTGTCAATGCAGAAGATGCTAGTTCGATGCCTGGGTCTGGAAGATCCCCTGGAGTGGGAAGTGGAAACCCTCTCCATTATTCTTGCCTGAAAAATTCTATGGACAGAGGAGCCTGGTGGGCTCCATATGGTTGCAAATAGTCTGACAGGACTGAGGGACTGATCACAAAACATACATAACATTGCCACTTTCTGAAACTAAATTGGTTGAAATGATCTTTCATATCCAGATTACTTTTATGTGATGAGTTCTACATTGCCTGCATTCCTATTAATATAGTGAGGCCTCTTAAGGCGGCAATCATGTGTTGACCGAATAGTACAGCATTGTAGAGAAAATGTGTGTATTAGACACTCTTGATAACACCAGCTCTATCCCTCCAGCCTATTTGATTTAGTACATCTGTGATGAAAAATCCTGGGTATTATTTTTCAGTGCTCAGTAGCTCAGCTGCATCCTACTCTTTGTCACCCCATGGACTGTAGCCCACCAGTGTCCTCCATCCATTGATTTTTTTCAGGTAAAATACTGGGCTGGGTTGCCATTTCCTCTTCCGGTGGATCTTCTTAACCCAGGGATAGAACCCACATCTGCATCTTCTGCGTTGTAGGCAGATTCCTTCTTGCTGAACCATCATGGAAGCCCCACTATGTTCAATATCACACACTAAATGATTTTTGCAGAGTCTCTCTGTTGTGCTTTCTCAGAGGGTCAAGGCCAACCAGCTGTGTGCAAGCAAAACCCGGAAGTTCAGAGTCGGTCAATACAGAATGGGAATTGATGGCTCAGTGCTGCCTTATCTTCTTTCTCTGATACAAGAATTCTAAGGGTCTGCAGTTGCCCAAAATTATAACAGGCTTATTATCACGATTTGATTGATATGTATCCTCTATCTTCTTCTCAATTTCTCTTCCTTTTTCATTTTTACTACTGAATGCATGAATATTCTGCCAAATATACAATAGCATACAAATCCTTATTTCATGGTCTGCTTTCAAAGGAATCCATACTAAGAAATATGCAATTCTAAATAGCTGTCTTTGTGTTATTACATTTAGTAAATTCTGATATTTTTGTGAAAGCAAAGAAATATTGAAATACCATTGACTATCTTAAAATAGTTGTTTACTTTTCATATGTTCTATTAAGTTATATACTAAAGGTTTTTAAATTAATGGTTTTTCACACAAAGGCTATATCTTTATATTTATATATTTCACATACTGTATTGGTGTGTCATATCATTTCAAAAACATGTCAGCATGTTTTAAAGCATATGACGTGTCTTTCTGCCTTTATGTACAACTCAGATGACATAAGTGCTGCTATTATCATTTTTACCAATTGATAAAAGGAGACACTAAATATAAAATCATCAGGACAGAAAATGTTTTCATCCCTCAGTTAGTGTTGTTCTCAATTTAATCCCCTCACTGGAATAATTTTTATTCTTTCTGGAATAACTTTAAAAATCTTTATCTACAATTATTTTTGTTTCAAAAATCAAAAAATATGCATATTATGTATAATTTAATCTTTATTTAAAATCAATATTATGATACAGTATTTGAAATCTTGATAATAGAAGTTAAACTTATTTAAATTAAAATTTGTTAATAATTACTTCATTTATTCTTTATCACAATTTTATAATATATATTATCTTCACTTTAAAGAGGGTAAAAATTATCCTTGGATGATCTAAAGCTGATTAAGTATATACATATATATATATATATTCAAACATCCATAATAATATATGGTGGAATGAGAGTTTTCTCAGATATTTTTGACTCCCAAATATTACTTTCATAACATATTTTATCAGCACAATAGTAATGCTCAGAATTGCAGTTTTTTAAATCAATACTTTGGCCACCTGATGCGAAGAGCTGACTCATTAGAAAAGACCCTGATGCTGGGAAAGACTGAGGGCAGGAGGAGAAGCGGGCAGCAGAGGTTGAGATGCTTAGCTAGCATAGCCAGCTCAATGGACATGAATTTCAGCAGACTCTGGGAGGTTGTGAAGGACAGGGGTGCCTTGTGTGCTGCTGCCGGTGGAGTCACAAACAGTTGGACACAATTCAGTGAATAAATAACAACGGCAATAGTTGTTTTACAATGCTGTGTTAGTTTCAAGTATAGAGCAATATGTATAGCACAGGGAATTATATTCAGTATCTTGTAGTGACCTGTAATAGAAAATGATATGAACACTATAATACACACACACACACACACACACACACACAGAATAAATTTTGTTATTTATTTTATATACAGTGGTGTGCATCTGTTAATCCCATGCTCCTTATTTATCCCTCCTCCTCTTTTCCCTTTGTGACCATAAGTTTGTTTTCCATGTCTGTAAGTTTATTTCTTTTTTGTAAATAAGTTCATTTGTATTTTTTTTAGATTTCACATGTAAGTGATATCATATAGTATTTTTTGTCCTCTGTGACTTACCTAACTTAGTATGATAATCTCTAGGCTCATTCAAGTTGCTACAAATGGCAACAATGTGTTATTTTATATGACTGAGTAGTATTCCATTTTATATATGTACCACATCTTCTTCATCCATTCATCACTTGATGGACATTTAGGTTACTTCCATATCTTGGCAGATCCAGAAATGGAACATAATGGCTATAAAAATTTTATTACAATTTACTTTATACAATTAACTTAGTACTCATAGAAATGAATATGATCTAAATACTTGTAAGTTTCTACAATAATGGTTTCAACAGTATATCATGCTTTGATTTCTGTGTTATTTCCACAGATTTATTTATTACTTTACCTGTGATAATTTAAAATTCTCTGCTTCTGTTTTATGTTATTTACTTTTATCTTTTATGCCTCCATGTTTCTTTTTATGTTTTTCCATTATATTTCATTAAATTTTCCTATCTTGTCATGTGATTATTTTGCATTTTTTAATTCATTTTTTAAATTAAACTCAGCTCACATTTTCTCTCCTTATATTTTCTTACCATCTCTTCCTAAGTTCTTGTAGCTCCAATTATACTCTGCCTTTATTGGTAGAAACACTTTCTTGAGTAAGATTTTAAGAAATTGGAATCCTAATACAGTTTTCATCTATTCTTCTGTTGGCTTTCTGGCGAGTATTTTTACTTGACGTTTGATTTTTCAATGCCTATTTTGGATATGCTATTATAATATCTTTGCATATATTCTGTATGATTCGTTCGATGATTCGTTTTTGAAGGAGTCGTGTTCTCTTAATAGTTCTCTTGTCAGCCGATTGGGATAAAGAAAGCGCCAATGCCCTGTTGTAGGCTTTCAACTGATCTAGGGTTTTGTTTGTGAATTCATTTAGCTTATACTTTTTAACCAGTAAATGGAAATAGGTAGGTGTGAGCTGTGAGGAAATTAGTGTGTATCTCTTCTCACTTGTAGACACAAAGAGAGAGAGAGAGAGAAAGAGACCGCAAGACTGCTTTCCGGAAATCCCCACCTATGTGATTGTCTTCAAGCACCGGTTCTCTGTTCCTCATTTCTGATTGGAGCCCTGAAACTCCTTGGCTCATCTTATTGCCACTGCTGCAAATAAACAGTTTAAGTTTTACTTCTTAGAATGTGTCCTTTTTCCTGGAGAAATCAACCTAGTTGACTCTTTCCTGAGGTTTAGTGATGTTCTCTTCTCTGGTGGGCTTCCCCGGTGGCTCAGCTGGTAAAGAATCCGCCTGCAATGAGGGAGACCTGGGTTCGATCCCTGGGTTGGGAAGATCCCCTGCAGAAGGGGAAGGCTACCCACTCCAGTATTCTGGCCTGGAGAATTCCGTGGACTGTATAGTCCATGGGGACGCGAAGAGTCGGACACAACTGAGCAACTTTCACTTTCACTCTTCTCTAAAATGTTCCTGCTTTGTCTCCACACTTTTGAAAGCTGTTCTACATCCGTTAAGCTTTTGTGTTTCAACTTTTAAGAGGTTTTGTTGAAGACTTTTTATGTTTCTCATTCCCCTTGTTCTTCACTGATTTCTACAGGGGAATTATTGTCTTGTGCTGAGCTCCAGTGACTTCTACATGTAATGGATAATCTTGTATTTAATTATAGTAGCATTAAAAAAAATAAATAATGCACTCTGCATTATCCTAATGGTGCAAATCTGTGAAGAAACTTCATCAACATAATCCTCCCATGCCAGGTGGGACATTAGACCCTAATCTTCTCACTTGAATTTTCACACTTTGTTAAAAATTTTTTATTTTTAATCTAGTTTACTTTATTAAAGTATTATTTTAAAATTATTTTTGGAAGAGTTCATGCTGACATTTCCCTTATGTTTTCTAGCCATACTGATGACAACAAATTTATAGCTTTTACACATGAAAAACATTGATTGTGCTGCAAGATTTTGCTTTGTTATTTTTCTTGTATGACTAAAGTAAAAAAGTTGCTTGATAGTTAAAGTTAGCATTGATTTCTTTTTACTTTTTTCATAGCATGTGATGCACACACTTTTAATATTAAAGATTTTGTTTATTTTTGTAAAATTTGATTATTATTTAATTCATGTACACTTATTGATAATCAAGAAATAGATTAATAGCACAGCATTAAAAACAACAGAAGAATATTAAAAGTATCCATGTTCTAATAATGCACATACCAACAATTTTAAAATTAAAATTTTGAAAAGTGAGAAAATGGCATTAGGGCAATCAGAGGGATAAACTGCCAATAATTTCTAAGACAGCAACTAACGTTATTTGTATCCAAATTCTCATTTTGATAGGCTCGTCTTTGAGCTCACATTTGACAGCCTTACAATATTTTCTGTATTGCAGAAGACACCATCATGAAAGTCCCAGGGTCCCCTAGCTGTAGATGTGAGGCATTCTTAGTCTAGTTGACTTCTTCCCCTCTTGTGCCTCCTGACCTTTGTTTTTGTGACTGCTGTTGCAATTACCCCTTAAAACCTAATTTACGTATTTCTTTCTCTATTAAACATTGCTAAATTATCTGCCATTTATGCTGTTTATCCTAAATCCTTTCTCTTTGCCTGAATTTATCATCCTGAAAAAGTGATTTATTTCACTTGGTAGTGAATCTTCAGAGGACAGTAGATTTTTGTATTCAAAGATCTGAGTGTATTTTCTTAAAAATAGAAATTACTCAATAAGTAGTTGAAAAATAGATCATGTGATATAATTGCACTAATTGCTAAAGTACTATCAAAAACAACGGACTATCTCCTGTGACAAGTTATCTGAGAGTTGAGAATATTTTAAAACATTTCTAAAATAATCAATTTACATTAGGTTTCTGCTTTTAGGGGACCCACCCATATAGTCTAAGCATATCATAGTTTTTAAAATCTCATCATCATTTCTCAGTATGATATGTATTAGTTTCTGGCTCAAATAATGAAAATAGAATTACCTTGTGGTACACTATACATCACTCACTTCAGTCATGTCCAACTCTTTGTGACCCTATGAACTGTAGCCTGCCAGGCTCCTCTCTCCATGGGATTCTCCAGGCAAGAATACTGAAGGAGTTTCCATGCCCTCCTCCAGGGGATCTTCCCAACCCAGAGACTGAACCCATGTCTCTTTACATCTCCTGCATTGGCAGTAGGGTTTTCTACCAAAACAAATATATTAAAATCATAAGGAATTATTTGAGTACTTAAAACACTGCCATAGATGCTTTCATATACTTTATTTCATTTTATTCCATTTGACCCTCATTTAATATCTCACAGGCATTGAAATATTTTTATCAAAAGCCAACACATAATGATTATTTAAAAATATAGACTACTATAACTAGAAAATGGAAAACAAAAGCCCCAATAAATAACAACATCCATGGACAGCTACCCTTTATGACTGGTGGATCTTTGGCTAGCTTTTCTCCTTTATGTAAAAATAATTTAGTACTTATAAAAGCAAGATAACAGAGTATTTAAACTCTTTAGTGACTGCCCCCATAATGTCACACGGACATGTTTTCTTTCTATTATGGATTGAACATTGTGTGGTCCTTGACCCACGAATACTAATACTGAAGACTTATCACTAAGAGACATATTTGGAAATGTGGCCTCTTAGGAAGTAACTAAGGTTAAATGAGGTCATGAGGGCAGGACTCTTATAGGAATTGCGTCCTTCTAGTAAGAGATATCACAGAGCTTCCTCTCTCCTCACTCTCCCTGAGAATGCTTGAAGAAGAGGCCAGGTGGGCATGCAGTGAGGTGATGCCTGCCTCTCCAGGCCAAGGAAAAACACTTCAGTATCAAACTTGTCTTGCCACATTTGATTTTGTACTTCTCAGATTTGAGAACTGTTAGAAATAAATTTCTGCTCCTACAGTCACCCAGCCTGTGGTATTTTATTATGGCTTCTGAGCAGGCCATGACATCACATCATATAATATACTGTTAAGCATAAGTTAATTAGCCTTAATGCTATTTCATCTTATAGATGTATTATATTCTAAATTATTCTTTCCCTAGTATATTATTTCTGAATGTTTAATATTTGAAAACTTCCTATAATAATAATACCCCATATATACTTTTTTTACCTCATCTTAAGATAGGTTCCCTGGAGAAGGAAATATTTGGTCAAAGACTATAAGCATTCTAAGGAATTTGATGCACATTGTATTGGAAGAAGATTAAAAAATGATCTTTTCAAATATGACAATATTTTACCAGTTTAATACAAAGAGAAAACCACAAACTAAACTTTAAATGACAGTGTCCTTGGTAAATGAAACATTGATTGATGCTGTATTCATAATACAAAACAATCTTTTCCTAAGCAGTTTTAATCTGTCTTTGAAACTGCCCAGACATACATACATTCATACGTCTTTCTTTTTTCTTTTCCACTCAAATATTGACTGAGAATTTTTTCACCATTATTTTGGCTTTTAGTAACTGGCAAAGTATTTTGTCTTCATCAAGTATCTTCATTGTAAAAATACCAAACAAGAACCAAAAATTGGTCATGGAAATAATGTTTATATTTTATCCAATTAGAAACAATTGTTTGTGCCTTAGTCTTTCTGTTTTTCCAGTATATACTTTGAATACATTTAAATTATTTTTATTAACTTTTTATTGACATATACTTGATTTACAATGTTGGGTCAATCTCTGCTCTACATCAAAGTGACTCAATTTTACACATGTGTACATTATTTTTTATATTCTTTTCCATTATGGTTTTTCACAGGATATTCAATATAGTTCCCTGTGCTAGACAGTAAAATCTTGCTGCTTATGCTTCCCCAGTGGCTCAGATGGTAAAGAAGCTGCCTGATAATGCAGGAGACCTGGGTTCAATCTCTGGGTCAAGAATATTCCCCTGGAGAAGAGCATGCAATCCACACCAGTATTCTTGCCTGGAGAATTCCATAGATAGAGGAGCCTGGGGGGCTACAGTCCATGGGGTCACAATGAGTTGGAAATGACTGAGCGACTAACACACACACACACACACACACACACACACACACACACACCACAAACTCTTTAACTGAGGATTCTGAAATATTCAATTCTGGGTTCAGATCATTAACTGTTCTTGGAACCAAAATGTGTTCAACCACTGCTACAGTGAAAGTTCTTCCAATTTTCTGCATTATCTAGATCTTCCAATCTAAAAGACATCTAGATACAATTATTGCTTTATTGACTATGCCAAAGCCTTTGACTGTGTAGATCAGCACAAACTGTGGAACATTCTGAAAGAGATGGGAATACCAGACCAGCTGACCTGCCTCTTGAGAAGTCTGTATGTAGTTCAGGAAGCAACAGTTGGAACTGGACATGGAACAACTGACCGGTTCCAAGTAGGAAAAGGAGTACGTCAAGGCTGTATCTTGTCACCCTGCTATTTGACTTACATGCAGAGTACATCATGAGAAATGCTGGGCTGGAAGAAGCACAAGCTGGAATCACGATTTCTGGGAGAAATGTCATTAGCCTCAGACATGCAGATGACACCACCCTTATGGCAGAAAGCGAAGAAGAACTGAAGAGCTTCTTGATGAAAGTGAAAGAGGAGAGTCAAAAAGTTGGCTTAAAGCTCAACATTCAGAAAAATAGATCATGGCATCTGGTCCCATCACTTCATGGCAAATAGATGGGGAAACAATGGAAACAGTGACAGACTTTATTTTTCTGGGCTCCAAAATCACTGCAGATGGTGACTGCAGCCATGAAATTAAAAGAGGCTTGCTCCTTGGAAGGAAAGTTACGACCAACCTAGACAGCATATTAAAAAGCAGAGACATTACTTTGCCAACAAAGGGCTGTCTAATCAAAGCTGTGGTTTTTCCAGTGATCATGTATGGATGTGAGAGTTGGACTATAAAGAGAGCTGAATGCTGAAGAATTGATGCTTTTGGACTGTGGTGTTGGAAAAGACTCTTGAGAGTCCCTTGGACTGCAAGGAAATCCAATCAGTTCATCCAAAGGAAGTCGGTCCTAAATATTTATTGGAAGGACTGATGCTGAAACTGAAGCTCCAATACTTTGGCCACCTGATGCGAAGAACTGACTCATTGGAAAAGGCCCTGATGCTGGGAAAGATTGAAGGCAGGAGGAGAAGGGGGCGGCAGAGGATGAGATGGTTGGACAGCTACACTAACTCAATGGACATGAGTTTGAGTAGACTCCGGAAGTTGGTGATGGTCAAGGAGGCCTGGCAGCTGCAGTCCATGGGGTCGCCAAGAGTCGGACACGACTGAGCGACTGACTGAACTGAGATACAATTATAAAGGAATTTGGAATTGCAAAGCCATATACCTGCCACTATATATGCAGCATTATATGCTTATACTGTAGTTATGTATGTGCTATGCTTTTCTTACTCACTCACTTGTGTCCCACTCTTTGGGACCTCATGGATTCTAACCCACCAGGCTCCTCTGTCCATGGTGATTCACGGGCCAAAATACTGGAGTGGGTTACCTGCCCTCCTCCAGTGGATCTTCCCAACCCAGGGATTGAACCCAGGTCTCCAGCTTTGGAGGCAGATTCTTTACCGTCTGAGCCACCAGGAAAGCCCAAGACTACTACAGTGGGTAGCCTATCCTTTCTCCAGGGGAACTTCCCATCCCAGGAATTTAACCAGGGTCCCCTGAATTGCAGGCAAATTCTTTACCAGCAGAGCTACCAGGAATGCCCTAGGAAAAGGGAAAGCAAAATAAGTTCTATGTTTAGATTGAATAAAATAAACTCTGACTGATCACCTGAATCAAAACTGCTGAGCTTTACAATTGCTGTATAGGCTCATCAAATCTTAACTAACTTCTGTAGTCCTTGTACATTTCTGTTGCTCTAGCAATCATTTTAACGTGAGAAATACCTGGAAATACATTTAATGGATCTTAAAGCAAAATTTCATTAAGTAAATATCCTCAAAAATGTTTGATCTTTACTCATGAATATTTTCTTTATAAAATATCAATATCACAGTTGAGAGTAGTAAATGTTTGAAAGCAAAGTGTTCTAAATAAAAATAAATTTAGAAGATTGTTTTTTAAAAAACTGATTTTTAAAACAAACCCCCCCAAAAAGATTATATTTTAAAACCTGTCAGCACAATAATATCTTGTGTAGATAATTCAACCTTTGATACATATTAAGCACAACCCATTTTTTACATGAAGATTTGTGCAGTGAGCACATTCTTAAGTTTTTTGAAAAACATAATTGAATTGAATGCTTAGAAGAGAATACTTATTTTGACCAATTGTTAAGCTGAATTGAGGTAGATATACCTTGGTTAACCTCTGTGTAGCAGTTTCTTTTAGTTAGCAGGTCAACTATTTTCTCATTAATGACATTTTAATTCAAATGAAATTGAATTGAATGCACTGTTGAAAGTATAGTGTGCATTAGGAGAGAAGAAATAATCTTTTTCTGTTATTCACTAAGGAATATTTCCTTCAACCAAAGGGAGAATTTTTTTTTTTTAAATTTCCTCTCTTCCTCAGTCACCCTCACGTGACTCTGCAGTCACGTTTTTCCTAAGGGCTTCCCTGGTAACTCAGGTGGTAAAGAATCTGCCTGCAATGCAGACCTGGCTTAGATCCCTGGATCAGGAAGATCCCCTGTAGAAGGAAATGGCAACCCACACCAGTATTTTTGCCTAGGAAATCCCATGGGCCAAGGATCCTGGCAGGCTGCAGTCCATGGGGTCACAAAGAGTCAGAGACTCTGCAGGCACTTAGACTGAAGGGCCTTAGAACAGCACAACACATTTGTTCTAAAAGTGAATAATTTATTTAGAAGTCATAATTCAAGTGAGCCCACAAATTACTGCAAGTGAAATCAAAGAAATCTACTTATTTATTTGTTTATTAAATTGATATCCCCATTATTCAATGTGGATTTTTAGCAATCAAAATGTTTTAAAATATAGTTTTTGCACTTGAGTTTCATATTTGACATTCTATTTTAAAGCGATATCAGAAATACAAAGAAGGTTTCTCTGAGAAGCAAATTTACCTTCAGGTTCACCAGAAAATCTATGTAAAATGGAATAGCCATTTTCCAGACTTTGGCACACTAGGTAAATAACTTCAAATCATTAAATGAGCTTGAAGGGATTACAAATTGCTGTTTATGATCCTAAACTCTAGTCAACCCATAGATATTTAAAACATGTTTAGAACACTAAATATTAGTAAAAATGTATACCAAAAGTTTTTGTAAAATACAAAATTCTGATGCCTGGAATATCTATATTTTTCCAAATGGTGCCAGACAACTGACATACCTCTACCTATCTGAGATTATATTCTAGATAGAATACTTACTTGCAAAATGTTTATAAATTTATCTGATTTATATGTAATTTGATGACATGACTTTTTCAATGACCTGGATGAATAACAACTCTGGGTAGTGTTAGCTTTTTAACTAAAAAATTCTTAAACCTGTTGAAAGTGCATTCATTTTTGGAATGTTCCAGTAGATATTAGGGTGTCTATTTGGCTGACTAGACTTTTCTATCTTAGTCCAATCTGACAATATACATAGACTCAGCCTACTTATAATATTTTGATTAAAAAAAATTACCATCGAACAGTTGTGGCTTTACTGTAAATGAAATGACAATATGGTGATACATGAGATAATGTAATTTAAAACTTGGTTCTTTGTGATATAGAGAAAACCAAGTTTTCAGTAAATTTCGTGTGTATTTTGCTTCCCCAGAATTATATGTGATTTATAATTCATAAAAAATTGTTTTAAGGGAAAATAAGAATGCCTACAATGTGATCTCCATGTCTCTCCGGGATAGTTTTAGGAGTACTGTACATTTTATTTACTAGGGTTGTATAGCAAGAGAGCGCCTAGAAATCTCACCCCTCCTTGAGACTGAAGGAATAGTGTATTGTGCATAAAACAATATTTACTGCAGTGCTGGGAGGTCTATAAATATCACCGCTAGGACGGCTGATTAGGCTGTCTCACTGCACTTTCTCTGCCTCTATATATTTGTTTGTTGTTATTTTTTGCTTACTTTATTTTGTTTCTTGATTCTGTCTCCTTCAGAGATTTTCTGATGTATGACTCCTAAGCACTTAAGGTTACCTCAGTGAAGGGAAAGAATTAATGTGATTGTGTCCATGTTTAAATTACTTCCAGAAAATAATTCCAGCTTTGGAAAGACTAAAGCCAACTCTGGAGATGCTAGAACTCAAGATGTAGGGTAAAATTTTGAATTAATGAGAAATTGAATATGATCTTGACAAAGAATAAGGAAGATTTCCCCAATCCAAATTTCCCTCACCCTGTCCTATTACTCCGGTTTGAAATGACACTATTATAGAACTCATTCTCCATGAATGAAGGAATTATCCTCTATTAAAATGCAAATGTCCCGGAAAAGACAGTACAAGAATCGATCAATCATTTATACCTTAATGAGAAATTGTCACTCAAACCCTTTCCAACATTACAATTATCTGAGATTGAGCATTGATAGGATATTAGATGAGACAGAATCATGTTGGAAACCAAGAGTGAGGAGGAAAACAATAAAAGGGAAATGAGAGAATGCTGAGATTAAGTGACACAATTCACAGTGTTACTAAGACATTGAATCACAGGTGATGAACAATTATTGGAGGGAGTATGCTGAGCTCATGAAAGACTGCACTTGTAAAACCGTTCAGTGGCATTCTTACATTTGAGGGAAAACATTCTATTCTCTGTTCTCTTCCTTACCTAGAGGACCACCATTCATGTTGAAGGGTGCTGAGATATCACCCCCATAACAGGCATGGATCTGTATTTATGAAGTCAGTTTAGATGTACCTGCTTTGAGAACACACATATAAACACATGTATTCTGAATTTATCAGCGTAACACAAGAGACAATAAATATGGTATTCAATTTTTTAATGTTCCCTATAAATGATTTAAATAGAATGGTTTTTAGATCATGTACAATGTCTTTGAATTATAAATATTTGGTCTAAAAATAAATTTTTAGAAAAACATCCATTTGGTAAGGCAACATACCTTCCAATCCTTCTTCATTTATAATTTTCCTTGTGTAATCGCATAAGATACCATGCTTTCTGTAGCACTTTATATAGTATATTAATATATCATTGTCATCATTATCATTATTATTTATGTGTGTGTTTCTCTAGAGTTATATCGGAAGGTCACATGTGAGCAAACAGGTGGTTCTCTGGCTTTGAGGGCAATTCTTGGTAAATATGCCATTCTTGATATCATATACAACATATTATGCACTGTGGATATTATATGTGATTATATTTAATATATACTATGTGTGAACACATATATTACTGAATCAGCACCAGGCATAACAAATTAGAATGAGTGCATATTATATAAGAATAGTTTAAACTACTGTTAAGAAATCTCTAAGTATAAGGCTTCAATAACATGAATCTTATAATAATAAAGTTCATAATAAATTTCAGCTACTGATTTAATTTATGGCAATTCAATTTACTTTCATCCACAAATCTTTAAAAAGTTTATAACTGTGTGACTACCATGATAGCAAAGCATATGTTGTTGTGCACTTGAAACTTAATGAGCATCGTCTTATTTCTCCTTATCATATTTTATTAACACTATCTTAAATAGAATTTTTGTTATAACTGTGGTCATTTATTATCTCAAATAAGTAATATGCTTATAGATTTTTGTTATAATTTTCTGACTAGCCATTTGTTGGGTTGCTAGTCATCTTTAATCCTCTTTACATTTTGTTTTTGATTCTTTGTATTATTTTTATTTAGCTTATTCTTGGAGTAAAACTATAAGGCAGTAGGGTTCATGAACAAATTAAGTATATTTATCTGTTGGCGAGAAATCGTTTATCATCCCTGTCAATACATATGCAAATTAAAAAAAAAAAGCTTACCAGTTAGCTCTATAGTGTCAAACCAGATTTAAATTAAGAGAGAAGTGATGCATTAATTATGTGCACATTTGTCTATCTCTTTTTAAAAATGTGCCATCTATTATTTTAGTCCTTTACTCAGAAATGAGATGCTTCATGAATGCATGATTTTTATTAAAGATAATATTTCATGTAACTGTAAATCTGAACATCTCACTACAAAAAGTTCTTACTGATGTCGTTTGCAGCTTTATCTCCAACGAACATTGTGATTTTATTCATAACCAGAAAAAAAAATAATCAAAGGAAAACCTGAAAAGACCAACCACAACTGTCCAAATTTTACAGAATTTTTCCCTTTTCAACAGTCAGCATCAAAACTGTGCAGTAGATTGCTCTTGAATGCTTCTGTACCAGATGTCAGCCATCTTGCTTATCACCGAAGGAGCCGCATCTGAACTGAACAGCTCAGGATCGCGCTGAGGGATGTGGACGCTGATTGAACACAGGTGTAATGGTTGACACACTGTCACACAGTCCGACGTTAACCTAAGATCTTTGTTGAAATAGTTATTACTGATGGCACGAAATGTAATTGCTAATTTTCTGCCTGAGTGGTTACATATTTTCTCTAAGTCTTAAGAGTTATTCATCCTTTTCCCACTGCCCATTCCTCAGAGTTTAAGGCGGCTGTGTCAGTGGTCCATGGACCAGTAATTGAACCTGTCACTTGCAATCTACTGATTTCATTCTTCAGAAATGTGACTACTGCTTTATTCACTCTCCTGCTTATTTTCTCTGGGTATCACATGTCTCACTTGAACCTAAGCTAACCAATATTCATTGTTTACCTTAAAGAGGATCTTCGGGCCCTGGGCAAAGGGGTGGTGGATGACTCAAATCTGATGGCATTTTAGTATTTCTGGTTTTCAATGCCTGGCTTTCAAATGAATTGATTTTTTTTTTATGATCCTAATTATAATAAATCAGTCAATTGTACTGTGGGTTTAGAGGGTGTGGAGGTACAGTGGAGAGAGGGCTAGGAAGCTGAAATCTGCCATTCTTATTTGAATGAAAATCTTCCTAGAATGACTTACCTTAACTGTCTGATTAAACATCTTTCCAGAATTTTACTGAGTGCTAGTTCTTAGTGCTGAAAGGTTGGTCAGTGTTCAGTGGTTTTGACAATAAATTTGCCAAAGTAAATTTAATCACAATACATTTTCTACCTTAAATTTTGGTTTCTACTAAGATGATTATGTCATGGTCCACAGTGAAGGAAAAGGGGGAAATAGCATACGCCAAATTTATGCATAAATAGAGGATTTTCTATGAACATAAATTGTCAATTTTGTCAAAATCCTTTCAAAATGCACTCAGACCCAAAAGAACTGTATGCTTCATGACACCTTGCTTTAAATACTTATTTTGTTTGCAAACGATAGGAAAATTTTTCCTAAAACTGCAACTGACTAGTAAATAGTCAGGATTGTAAAACTATTGGTGGAAATTTTAGATAGTGGATCTTGTCTCTTTAAGTGAAAAAGATTAAATAATCAGTTTGGCTTAATGGAAAAAATATAAATGCTGGATTCTACATTTACTGTTTTGCAACCTAGGGCGTATCACCTTCATCTCAGTGTTTTTATCTTTAAAGGGGGTACAGTCATCCTTGTTTTATGAGTTGATGTCAGTTTTAGCAATACATGGATAAGTTACCTCAGGCAGCATCTGTCACGTAACAGAGACTTGACTCTATTGTCACGGGATCTGCTCTGAATCCCAAATTGCTAGTAGTAACGAGACAATTCACTAATGGAAGAGTCAGCTATCTGCATTAGGATCCAGGGGAATGCTTTCAAGATTAGATAAGATAAGAAGTGCAGAGCTCTGGGATGTAATTCAGACTGAGGAAATACAAGGCCAGGTATGCTTCCTCTTGTGGTTGCAGTTGTCTGGGGCTACTTGACGGTGGAAGGAGAAAATGTGCATATACATGAGATCTGCAGTGAAATGCAAGGGTTAGTGCATATGTTAAGATGCCCATCAATTGACTTGATACAAATACTAGGTTACAAAGCAGAATCATTATTTGTTGCCACAGTAATGGGGAAAGTGGCAAGTATTATGTTGTAGTCCACTTTAGTTTTTCAAGGTTGCATATTTATAAGCTAAGATTTCTAAGTTAAAAACTATAATTAGAGTCCCTTGAGTTTTTTTCATTTGTGATGTATGAAGCATTTTAATCTGGCCTACTGATTTTCTGTTCCATGTTAGAGAATCAAAAGATACACAGTGAATGGGTTCACTTTGAAAAAAAAAAAAAAAAAAAAGGATGGGCATTAAAGAACTGAGCATGAGGGCCGGAATCTGGTAAAACCTGAAATTAAGAGGAAAAATCATGAGCATCTGGAAAAGATGAGTGACAGAGCTAGCTGTAGGAGGAAGCGATGCAATGGAAGCTTTTGTTTTTGAAACTGCTGTCTTGACCCAGTCTTTAGGTTGAGGTTAGAGGCTGGTCAGTTTCCTTTTGTGAGCAGCTGAGTAAAGGCATAGCCTAAACACCTCCCTTCCCACACTCTCTTTGCTAGGAACCCTGTGTCTCAGCCTTAATCAGCCCTGAGGCCAAGTGTCAGAGGAGGTGGAAGAGTCCCTCCCTAACTCTCAGTCAGAAGCATTCTAAAGGGAACACTGCGAAGATATTGGAAAGTAACAGAGTGGGAAATGTGAGATCTCCTCAAGAAAATTGAGGACACCAAGGAAACGTTTGATGCAAAGATGGGCACAATTGAGGACAGAAAGGACAAGGACCTAACCAAAGTAGAGGAGATTAAGAAGAGATGGCAAGAATACACAGAGCAATACAAAAAAGATCTTCATGACCCAGATAACCAGGATGGTGTGGTCACTCACCTAGAGCCAGACACCCTGTAATGTGAAGTCAAGTGGGCCTTAGGAAGCCTTAGGATGAACAAAGCTAGTGGAGATGATGGGATTCCAGCTGAGCTTTTCAAAGTCTAAAAGACAATGCCGTTAAAGTGCTGCACTCAATATACTAAGTTTGGGAAACTCAGCAGTGGCCACAGGATTGGAAAAGGTCAGTTTTCATTCCAATCCCAAAGAAGGTCAATGTCAAAGAATGTTCAAACTACCATACAGTTGTGCTCATTTCACATGCTAGCAAGATAATGCTCAAAATCCTTCAAGGTAGATTTCAACAGCAAGTAAACTGAAAACTTCCAAATGTGCAAGCTGGCTTTAGAAAAGGCAGAGGAACCAGAGATCAAATTGCCAACATCCTTTGGATCATAGAGAAAGCAAGGGAATTCCAGAAAAAAAATCTGCTTCACTGACTACACGAATGCCTTTGACTATGTGGACCACAACAAACTGACTCTTAGATCTGGATTGTGTAAATTGTCAATAAGACATCATTTGATATACAGCCCTGTGTCTCAAAAACTTATGTTACTTGCCTTGACTTCTGATGTGTGGAACAGTTCTCAGAGCTTCCTAAGGTGCTCTTCCCAGGTTACAATCCTCAATTTTGGTTGGAACAAAATTTTCCATTTCTTTCTTGTATCAACTGCTTTGTTTTTAGTTTATTATCTCATTTCAGAAACTGCAAACTTAATCTACTCCTTGGCTGAAAGCAAAAAATAGATTTTTTTTTTTTTTCTTAAGAGCAAACGATGTACAATAAACTGGGTATGTAGAAAGTGTAAAATTTGACAAGTTTTGGCATATATATATGGCTTCAAAACCATCACACAACCAAGATAATAAACACACATGTCACCCCAAAAGCCTCCTCATGCCCTTCATAATTTCTGTCCTACCCTGTCTCAACCTCTCTCCCCATTTTCTCATCCCTGCCTCCAAGCAACTGCTGAAATATTCTATCACTTAAATTGATTTGCATTTTCTAGAATTTTATGAACTTTTATGTTGGACATTCATACAACATTATTATTTTTAAATGTATGCATTTTGCTGCATGCATCAAACAAAATATTTTGTTTTGATGAGTAGTAATATTTTATGCAGCATAGCACAATTTGTACATTCACCTTTTGATGAATATTTAAGTCGTTTAAACTTTAGGACTACTACCAGAATAAAGCTGCTATGAATGCTTGTGTATACATCTTTGTATGGACAAATTTTCATTCTTTTTCTTAGGGAGCTAATAATTTGCAGTGAAATAGTTGGATCATATGGAAGTTGTATTCTCAAGAAACTGTCAAACTGTCTTCCAGAGCGTTTCTAACATTTTACATTCCCACCATTAATCTTACAAGGTCGTGTACCTCCACGTCTTGTCAGCACTTGATATGATAGGCTTTTTAATATAAACCAGTTTTAAAGCATGTAGTGGGCTTCCCAGGTGGCTCAGGGGTAAAGAATCCACCTGCCAAGAAGCATGAGGCACAGGTTCAATCCCTGGGTTGGGATGATCCCCTGGAGAAGGAAGAGACAGCCTACTGAGTACTCTTGCCTTGGAAATCCCACGGAGAGCGGAGCCTTGTGGGCTGCAGTCCACAGGGTCACAAAGATTCAGACATGACTTAGCAGCTAAACTGCAACAAAGAGGTATCTCATCACAGTTTTGTTTGTATTCTCCTGATGACTAAAGATGCTTGGCATGTTCATATACATATTTGTGATTTGTACATATTCTTTGTTAAAGTTATGAATTCACTAATAAATAAATTATACCCAATTTTATTTAGTGCTTCTTGTTTTCTTACTGTTTAGCTTTGATTATGCTTACATATTTCAATATAATTCTCTCATCAAGTATGTCATTTGCAAGTGGTTTGTGTATCACTCCCTCAATGAAGTCTTTTGAAGAGTAGGCATTTTAAATTTTGATGAAGTATAAGGCAGTATTCTTGATTCTTTTGAATTTATTTCTGAAATGTCCTCTAAATTTATTTCCGAAATGTCCACTTTACATTCTGATTACTACTCTCCTTTGTGTGTGCTCAGTCATGTCCGATTCTTTGCGACCCCATGGAGTCTGCCAGGCTCCTCCATCCACGGGATTCTCCAGGCAAGAATACGGAAGTGGATTGCCATGCCCTCCTCCAGGGGATTTTCCCAACCCAGGGATCGAACCCAGGTCTCCAGCATTGCAGGGGGTTCTTCACCATCTGAGCCACCAGGAAAACCTTTTTGTAGCAGCTCTCAATTCTTTTCTTCACAATTACAATATCCTCTTAAGACTTTGCTTCCAAATTTCACCCTCCATCATGGTCACAGTACTTTACCCAACTCCTTTTAAAAATATAATGCAGATATGAACAATTTCCTGCTTAAGAATTTTCAGTAGCTTCCAACTGGATTTTTTAAAGCATCAAATATTTTTACACAGCCTATAATAAACATCTTTCATGGGCCGGCCCTTGCCTGACCCTTATCACCTGATTTTGCACCATATTCTTTCTTGATCATTGTATTTCATCAATACCACCCTCCTTTTTATCCATTTTGCAAATGCTTTAGGGCCTTTGCTCCTACACTTTTCTTTGTTTGGATTCTTTGTTTGACTACTTAATTTGTCTGCAATCACTGACTGTAGAATGAAAGCTTCTTGGTAGCATGACTTAAGTTTAAATTCTATGTTTCTTCATTCTTCTTTTCCTAGACTCAGGACTGAGATAAAGTGAACATCTATAAACAGTTATTTAAAGTATACAAATGAGTAAGAATATAAATTGCTTTGACTATTCTATGCATCATGAAAGAGACTTTAATAATTTAATCTATATTTATTATCAATGATTTTCTTTGAAGATGAGTTATCATTACTGTCAATAACGTGTACTTATTGAGTAGATGAGATTGTGAACAACACCACAGTTTTAACTAGTGAGGACTGATGCAGAATAAACAAGTCAACATGCATAAAGACTAGCAATAATGTAACTAAAATATGAACCAGTTTCTGGTCCAAATTATGTCTTTGCTCAAGGTTTCTTAGATCCTAAGACTAAATGGTAACCTCATCAAAAGAAGAGTAGGCTGGTGGGTGTTCCTGGAGTCACTAGAACATGAAAAGTTTAAATGTGAACTCAGAAATGTTTACTGAATGTCCTAATCTCTAGCTTACTCCAGGATTCTCTATGGAATTATTGTGGAGCTTGTAACCTTGTGCCTAAATTTTTTTGCTGATTTATTTAGTTAGTTGGTTATTCTTTGGCTGTTCCAAGACATTATTGCTGTGTGTGGGCTTTCTCTAGTTGTGGCAAACAGAGGCTACTCTCTAGATGCAGTGCACAGGTTTCTCACTGTGGTACCTTCCCTGGCGGTGGAACAAGGGCTCTAGAGCCCATGGACTACACTAGTTGCAGCATTGAACTGCTACTATAACTGAGCTCAGTAGCAGGGTCTCCCAGGCTCTTGACCATGGGCTAAATAGTTGGGGTGCACCAGCTCAGCTGCTCTGAGGCATGAGGAACTGACCTGGGATCAAACCCATGTCTCTGCATCGGCCGGCAAATTCTTTACCACTCACTCACCAGGGAAACCCCCCTAAATTTTCTCATAGGTGTCTCCACCCTTGACTATATAGTTGAGAATTCCTATTATAAGTTTTGGAAAAACTAAGTATTGTGATCTGAAAGACTCTTCTCCAGATTATTTCACTGTAGTTTATTGGCATACTTGATTTTTAAGGAGCTATGCCACTACATGAAGACAATAACGAGATACCCATTTGCTATTTAACAGAGGTCCTCAAGATTTTATTTCTTGCTAAATCATATTTTCAGATGTTAATTAAACCGCAAAGTAAATTTTCCTCCAACATATATCTTTGCTAAGTTTGCAGTGCACACTTTTATATTCATTGGCATGATTAGCCAACATCCTGAGGTGTTCAGATGCTGCTATTCCAGAACAAAGCATGAAGCTGACCTGGTCCCATAAGACCTTTTACCTCAGTGACAGTGATGATCTGCTTAGATTATTTTGGAGCCCTGCTCTAACAAAAATAAAGTAACATTAGATATTTTAATGATGTTAACTTTGTTTTATGAAAATGATAGGGGTTGCTAGGATATTAAGAGGCTTTTTACATTGTATAAGGTAAGGAATATTATCTTGCTTCTTCTGAATGCCCCTAAATATTTCTGGTTGTAGAAAGTTCATATGGATTTTTAAACATAAGCAAAGAAAGGAGAAAGTAAATTATTAGTATTGCTTATTTATTTTATTATTTTCCTGGTCACAGTGATGATAGGGTGTGAATGACTGTCCTTGGATATCACTTCTTATTCTGTATTTTTGAGTCTAAATATTAATGGGTATTCTTATTTTAACTATACATGTGCACATGCATAAAAAATTAAAATTCATCATTACCTATAGATGCTCTGACAAATATTGTAATCTATTTGTAATTTAACAAATGTACTAATCAGACATTACAAAATATTCAGGTGCTTTCTTGAATTGCCATTATAGTTTAATTTATATGATAATTTTTGTGAGTTCAAAAGTTATACAACAATATATGCTATTTGCAACAATTCCAAACAATGCAATGTGTATGAGGAAAATTATTCCCCTTCTCCATTAATTTTCCTAGCAATAAAAGTCAAACAATGCTATAAAGAGTATGAATTTTCATTTATTTTTCAATGTTTATATAAATGTACAACCAGTTAATTCAGTTTTATTTATTTAATTTTTAATAAAAATTGAGTTGCATGATATATGTTACTCTGCCATGCTTTTTTCGCTACTCCATTGTGGATGACTTTTCAAGTCAGTACATATAAACCTCACTTTATTTCACAGAGTTAAGGAGCCATAATTTAGACAAGCATTTCTCTATTTATGGACTTTCAGGATGTTTTTAGTACTTTATTTTTGAAAATAATATTGCAATAAACTGATTTGTGAAGGAAATTACCTAGTTAAAATATTACAAAACTGTACTATATTCTATGTTCTTCTAAATTACACTTTTTCTGCTGTCCTCAAATAGTTTTTCTGAAGTCTAATATAAAAATAAGAGCAACTCTAGCACTGAGTAGTCTTTTTTAATACATGATAATTTCACAGAATTGAAATAACTTCATAAGGAATACACAGTACGCTTTTTAAAGGTCCTTTTTTGGTATGACTCAAGCTAACGAAAATGAAAGTCAGAAAAAAATGATTTTAACCATGTATATTAGAAATATACAGTGTCATATAAATTATTTGATAATCTCTTATTATAGAAATGTATCCTACATGAGAAGTATGTTTGCTTTATCTAGGACATTTTGAAATATCTCCAGTAAATGAGATCAAATTCCTGTAGGATATTATTTTACAATTGAATTGCTCATTTGATTATTTCTCATATATCAGTCATCTAGCTTATTTTGCATTAGTTTTTAAGACTTCAGTTAATATTGTAATTCTTTATATGAACAATCTTCCTTAAGTAGGTAGTAGCTATGTTAAATTCTTCTTTTAGCAAATGAGAGAAATTGAGACTCAACAAGATGAAATATGTGTGCATGGATCCAGATTAGTTAATCACAGAGCTCTGACTTTAAACCTGGACTTTGAGTTCCTATTGTCCTATTAAGTCCTATTGTCCTATTCATATTCTTGATCAGACAATAAATGTTTGCTTAAATAGTATTTTCTTTTTTATGTGATAAGCACATTTAGGCCAAATCATCTAACACACTGATAACATTTTCTAGTATAGTAACTTAAATGTAGAAACTGTCCAAATAGAGAAGCTAACATGTTTGAATCCAGAAGTTCATCCAAGTCTGCATGTCTGCTAAGTCACCTCAGTCATGTTCGACTCTTTGTGACTCTATGGACTGTAGCCTGCCAGATTCCATCTGTCTGTGGGATTCTCCAGGCAAGAATACTGGAGTGGGTAGCTATTCCCTTCTCCAGGGGATCTTCCCACCCAGGGATTGAACCCGCATCTCTTATGTCTCCTGCATTGGCATACGGGTTCTTAAAACTCGCGCTGCCTGGGAAGCGCTCATCCAAGTCTAGTCCTGCCAGAAAACAAACACCAAGAATATCTATCTGACCTCAGCCACAGTGACTGCAGGTTTGGGAGCCTTCACACTTCTCCCTAATATTGACTCACTAAATACATCAGGCAGTTCAGTACTATGGATTATGTAACATATTCTGTTTGTCTCTTCAAATCTTCAATCCACATTCTTGGCAATGTTCTGCTCCCAGGAGACTATCATATGCATCAACTGTTTGTGTGTGTGTGTGTGTGTGTGTGTGTGTGTGTGTGTGTGTGTGTGTTGGGCATTGAGTTTTGCAGGATAGTGGATGTTGGGCAGAACGTCCTTTGGGTCCTTTCCCCCCTTTAGCTCTCTCTCTGTACAGACAGCTGCTTCCTCCCCAAGCCCCTCAGACCCCAGATCAGACCAAGGCCTGCTGATGCCAGCTTCACACCTTGTAGGTTCCTCTTAACCTTGCCTACAACTTTAAATAGCCTCTTCTTTTAAGCTCTACTTGATCCTCCTTTTGCATGCATTAGCAATTTTCCTCTCGGACCTTGGCTGACATAAGATTTTTCAGTTACTGGAGACTTAGCAGATCTTTGTTTTAGTTCCAGGCATGAGAAAGGCTCTTTGGGGGCTGCTCAACCAACATACATAAGGGACTATAGAAGTTATACTAAGTATTTTCACAATTTTAAAAACGTACTTCCTAGACAGATTTATTTCACTGTTGGATTTTGTTTCATATATTGTTCCAAATGTGTGACAAGAATTGGAAGTAGTAAGACTTGTTTCATAGGGCACCTCCTTTAAAAAGTGAGTTTGTTTGTATTTTTTTTTTTTTTTTTCTTTTTCTTTATCATTTTCTTTTCCTTTTTTTTTTTTTTTT